>NW_027115055.1:1040430-1042642 GCF_000696795.3 Halyomorpha halys
TAAGGAGCATTGAGGATTTTACGAAGGATTTTGGATTGTAAGGATTGGATACGAGAGGAATTCGAAGGTTTAGTGGAGCCCCAAAGCTCAACTTCGTCCAGATTGACCTTATTACAGTCATGTAGATCAGTCCTTTGTAATGAGCTGGAAGTTTAGACTGTTTGTCTAGTAAGTACTGTAATAGTAGAAACCGACGTGCAGTTTCCTGTCTTTTCAGTATTGTGTGAGGATTCCGGGTTAATCGTTTGTCTAGATGTAGTCCAAGGTAGCGGACGTATTCGACAGGGGTAAGAGTAACATTATTAAATGAAACTGTAGGGCAGTCGGTAGGTTTACGACGAAGGGTATAGGTTATTTGATGGGATTTGTTAGAATTTATCTTAATCCTCCAATGACGACACCATTCTTCGAGGTCTGTGATATCGGATTGGAGAATTTGGGATACAATTAATGGGTTATTATTAACTGCGATAACACACATGTGTCATCGGCATACGTGGTGAGGATAGTGTGAAGATTGGTTAGAATATCAGCTGTATAGACGGTGTAGAGGATGGGACCGAGGATACTACATTGAGGAACACCAATGGACTGAGAATAGAGGGATGAATAGTAACCATTGTGGTTTACTTGGAATAATCTACAAATGAGAAAGCTTGTAAAAATGTTATTAGAGTGTTACCAATGTGTAGTTTCTTTTCGTGCCTGTAAATTTACTAGATGTATTTTTTTTTAGTTGTAAATGACAATAAATAAAAAAAAATTAAAATCTCTTTCTTGTCATTCGGTCACCATCTTACCAAATTTCTGCAGCAATTATAAACGGGGTGCAACTCATAGAAGTGAATGGTATAACGAAAATCATGATTTAGCTATTTTAAGAAAAAAAAAAAGAGTTGTTTTGATGTTTTTCGAAGGTGTTCAATAGCACTTACGTCTGCTATTTACCTCACAGACGGGCACCCTCCGTAGAAAGATATTATAAGCTATAGAGATGTTACTTAATCAAAAAAGCCCCGCTGTTAGCAATATCTGCCACTCAATAGTGGGTGGCGCGTCTGAGGGTGTATAGAACGTAACAGGTATAGAAAGTGTTTACCAAATACTACGACAAAAAGAAAAGAAAAGAAAATGTTGCTTAAAGAAACTCTAAGGAAAATATATTTTTCTAAAACTCCTTTTGATCTGTTGAATATAAGTCTTGGACTGTTTACGAAAAATTATCTATTATGAAATAATAAAAATAACGAACGAACTGGAAGTTGAAATTTAAATTGTGAAACCCTTTATGTTTTTTTTTAGCCGAAATTGAAATTATTTTAACTATAATAGTTTTAAAAAAATAAATTTTATCCAAGGTAAGTCTAAAAAAACTCTAAAAAAACCAACGTTTCAGCCAATTCGGCCATCCTCAAAGGAAATCTTAAATTCACTACTCACATCAATAATTTTAAAACTTTTTGCTGGCTATTCTGTCTAAGTCATTAATATCAGTCAAATTACAATATTTTGTCACTCTTCACATTAAATTTTAAAACTTTTAATTACAAATCAACTTTCTTTATATTATCAATTTCTTATCAACACAATATGTATACTTATATATACTACAATATTTAAATTTGTAATCTGGATTTTCTTTCCTATGAGGTTGTTTGTTTTTATATGATGAATATTTAAAGGTCAAATAACAGTAATTGAAAACTAATTTTAATTTCAGGTACTTTTTGCCTAACACATTCTACAAGTTTAGGTTGATACCCACCATTTTTTTTTTAATGAACAATTCATCTTTTACAGTAGTGAAATACATGAATTACTAGATATTATGAAGGCTTGTATCGGGAATAATATCGATATCTCTGGAAGTGATAAGTGATACGGCACTATTAACTATACATGTATATTTAAGAAAGCGTCCATGTTAAAGTTAATAGAGGGCTGAGAAATCATCCATATTGTAGCTCCAAATTTAGGAATTGTTATAAAAGCCATGTTTTTGTTTATATACATACCCAGAAAAAGAAATTTAATAACAAATTTAAAGATATTTTTACATCATAAAAGACACGATAATTACTCCACAATGAAATTACCAACATTATTGTTGGAGTGTCGAACCTTGTCATCATACCAGATAAACTTCGTAACGAAATTTATCAATAATATTTACAGAATAATTTATTCACCAAATAACTAAAATAAAATTATT
>NW_027115055.1:1043022-1047328 GCF_000696795.3 Halyomorpha halys
ACTAATTAGTTCTTATGTACGAAAATTCGATTTTTATGTGATATATTGTTATTTATTTACAATTTTCATTATTTATATTTTAATTTTATTCTATGTTTTTTAAAGAGGGGTGGAAATAGAAAAGATGTACTGGGTTGAGAGAACGTATGAAAAAAGGTTTAAAAAATTATAAAAATAAAATAACAGAAATGATACAACAAAAAATTTGCCAGACTAGATTTAAGTATGCTATCTAGCATCTTCTATGCTAGCAATATCTATCTTCTAACTAGCAACTTTTTAGCAAATAGCAATTAGCAATATTTTATGCTCGCAGTTTTCTCTATGCTAGAGTCCTATATCTTTGGAAAATATAATAAATAGTTATGTATTTATTAAATTGTATATATTACACTGTATGTAACCAAAACATAAAACTAATTATGTGTACTAAATTATAAGTTTTAACTAAATACAATAATTGATATCAGACTTTCTGTTCATTTTATCTATAAACATACTCAAATACAGAAATAGCCAACATTATCGGTTCTGTTAGTAAATATATAACTGGACGATTTCATCATTAATTTTAAATGTTGGATTTGCACTTATAAGAAATGAAAATTAAGAAACATTGGACCTCTATGTAATGGGTTGTAAAATAAGGTTACGTAGCGTTTTTCAATATTTCAATTTAATCCTCTCTGTGTTTATAAAATCATGTTTACTTGGTCAATAATGTTTACATATTCTAAAAAAAGGATTAGTTAAGGTGCTTTTATGCATCAGTTTCAACCGAGATTCCTTATCTTTAAGTGGTGTTTTGCTTGCTCAAAATGGAAGAGAAAAAAATTCATTTTTGTCATTTAATGATTATGTATTTCCGAAAAATAAAATCCACTGCACAGACGGTTAGCAAATTTTGCAGTGTGTATGGTGGTGATGCCTTAGGAGAAAGCACCGTCCGTAAGTGGTTTGCTCGGTTCAGAACCGGAAATGTTGACTTGGAAGACGCAGAGCGCTCGGGTCGTCCTTCAACTGTTGATGACGAAATTTAAGAAATGGTCACAGACAACCCTCATTCTACGACACGGGATATCGCAGAACTGTGCCCAGTTGGAACAATTAAATACAGAGGTTGAACAAAAGTGTCCAGTATTGGCTAATCGCAAAGGCGTATTTTTCCCCATGTATCTTCGCAGACCCGGCAGAAACTATTGGAGTTTGGCTGGGATGTAATTCTATGCCCACCCTATCCAACAGATTTTCACTTATTTGGGGCCCTTCAAAAACTCAACTTAACGGGAAACACACGCTGGAGGACTGCAAAACGCACATAGAGGATTTCATTGCGCAAAAATCTTAGAAGTTCTGGAAGGACGGGATTAAAAAATTACCTGGAAGATGGCAACATGTAATAAATCAAAATGGGTCATATATAATTGATTACAAATATTTACAAGAATCTGAAGTTTTTATTGAAATCACTAGTAAAAAACGCTACAAACTTATTTTACAATCTAATACTTCGGAAGCGATTTTTGCGAAATAATTTTAGCATATGCTATTACATTATAATCGGAAAGCCAGATTTGTAACAACAAAGTAATCGTTAAGAAAGTTATAAACGACCTCTAATAACAGCAGTAACGTCTCAGGAGAATTAGTTAACATAAAATACATTTATTATGTACCTTATACCAAAAATTAATATTTTGTCTTTAAAATACATATATATTTAATTATAGTCTATTACCTAATTACTACAGTCAAAGAAGAATGTATGCGGAACCTACTTTGGAGTCTTCCTGACAATTTGAAGATAGAGATTCCATAAAATGATGGGACCAATTTCATAACTAGGTTAATTACTATAAAGGCAATAATTGCTATTTATGATTACAAGTTTAGTGTCACGTAAGAGATTACATAAGAAAACAAGTTCTTGAAAGTTGTTTTTAATTGCAGGTCATGGAACAGCCAGGAGGCCCCTATTGAGAAATGTACTGGACGCATTTGATTTTCGGTATGTACAAATTTTTATCATGATTATGTAGTAATATAGGGGCCAATTAAAAACAGGTATTTCATATATAATTAAAAGGATACGAAAATGCAAAAATATCATTGTTCAGGAGAAATGTGGGTTTTCGTAAATATTGAAATATTTTTAATCAGATTCTAATTCAGTATTATCAAATTATATAGATTAATATAAGTTAAGGTAAAATAATTACAAGTTTACAGATACCTAAAATATTAATAAACACTAATCCGACAAGTAAACATCCGAGTAGACCGAAACGTAGAAGGGATGATTGCGTTAAGACTGATTTAGTAGATATAGGTTTGGATCTTCGAGGTTCGCTAAGCCTTTAAAAACTCTTTACCTGAAGTACGTTATAGTTAATAAGACAACAAACGTTAATCAAACAAAATTCTTCCTATTAAACTATAATGTTTTATGATAATAAGACGCAATCTTCCCACCTATGCTTCGTTATACACCACGGATTTTTACCGGTCAGTTTAGTGTTTATTGACGGTTTTGAGATTTTTTTTTTGTTTGGTCATTTGTGACATACGGAGGGGTTATCAACTCTTTCGTATAAAATATTTAAAAAAACCTACAGCCCTGAACGTATATCATAAAATATAGGAGGAGATTATGTAGTTAGCATCTATATTCAACTTTCTGTTCTGTTTTTTTTAAACCACTTACAGACTGGGCATGCCAAAGGATAATTTCCAAAACCAAGAATTGAATCAAGGTTTACAAAATAAAGAATTAAATTTTCCACTGTATTTGAACCCCTTACCTAATCTATGAAGAGTTACAGATATTACCCAATAGGCAATAAATATTTAGTATTCCTACTCTGAACCGTGTGTGGCAAAAAGTAATTTCAATCACATTGACCATAATTACTCCTATAACTAGTAATAGTAATTAATATTATTACTAATATATATATATTACTTTCTAATAGTAATTTGTATTAATGTTTTCCTTCAACGGTTTTTATCCTATATCAAAATTATTATGTTTATAATCATTACACTTTCTTGAGAGTGTTCATTATCGTTTAAATAAATAAATTTAATTCTATTTTAGTCTCAAAATATTTTTTTGAGTCTAACGTTTGATTTTTTAAGTCCAACGTTTCGGCCAATTCGGGCTTCCTCAATTCTAATACAATTTTAGAACCAACATCTTTTAAAAAACAACTTTATGCAGACTATTCTGCACAGGTCATTAATAAAAGTCCACAACTTACCCTAATTAGTCAATTGTTCACATTAAATACAAATTAAAACTTTTTATCAGTCAACCTCCACTATAATAATTTATCACAACCTTATAATTGAGAAGGTTGAAAAGTTTTAATTTTATGCGAACAATTGACTAATTAGAGCAATTTGTGGACTGATATTAATTATCTGGGCAGAATAGCCTGCATGAAGTTGTTTTTTAAATGTTGTTGGTTCTAAAATTGTATAAAGATTGTCCTTGAAGATGTCCGAATTGGCCGAAACGTCGGACTTATAAAGGAATAAAAAATGTTTTGAGACTAAAATGGGATAAAATTTATTTATTTAAACAATACTTATTACATTTAAATTACACAAAGCTGAATTGAGGATACTGTACCCGGTAAAAATAATTCAAGTATAGCATTGTGGTGAACAAGAGGGCGTGCAAGCTTGTTGGACTTGGTCGCTCTGCACAGATGTATGTAGAGAACGGTTGGAGGTATCGGCATCGAACCTTCGGGTTTGCTATGTTGTATATATATTTATAACATTTAAATAAATACATAATACGGGTCCAATATATGTCTTTTTAAACATTTAAAATCGTAGTTGTTGATTAGGTAAAGGAAAATTAAATAAATTAAAATCTTAAAATGTTAAAGGTGATGATACAATGACTTCCACAACTAGTGCACTCAAATAAAATTTCTTGGATCAGGTTTTTTATTTATTTTTTGTCTACTCATTGTCAAAGTTATATTTTTTTATTAACATAATGGAATTTTCATATCAATGAATTTGTCAGTTTAATTTATCCTCATTTATGATGTGCATAAATTATATTCTACATACTTGGAAAATATAGAAATGAATCATCGTGTTATCAGTAAAAGTGGGCTAAGTGACTTTAGCAAGAATATAAATTTATATTATGTAATATTTTTTGAGTAAAAAACATTAGAGTATGAGTAATTTAATTTTAGATTTAGTTTTTAAATTAAATATTTCATACACACACCTATTTGGTGAAACGTTTCAAAGTATTATGCGCCTTTAATTACAAATAAAT
>NW_027115055.1:1048238-1055470 GCF_000696795.3 Halyomorpha halys
TAAAAAAAAGGAAGATAGCCCAGATGCTGTAAAAAAAAAATGATTTCATATAGTAATTAAGCTGTTTAGTGTGAGCCATTTTTTCAGTGTTTTATCAGGCCTTACTGAATGGAAGTAAACAGACTTTTTTTTGAGAGATTTATCTGTAATTAATAAATATCGCTCAAAATGATTGAGGAAAATCACATAGACCAACATTACTTCCACGATTTTTTATTATAAAATTTTAGAACAATAAATATTTATATAACAATTTTCCATTATTTTAAACATGTTTGTGACGTTTCGCTCCTAATTCATTGGCTATTCTGAAACTACAATCCTCATCCACTCCAGGAATGCGAAATAAAATATTGTTTTACGCATAAAACACAAGGATGTACTCGTTTGAATTATACAAATCTCGCTGTTATTTATTTTCTTCTCTTTTTCATTTTCACGGAGATTTTATGTCTTGCCAGTTTAGAAAAATATTCGTCATAAATTTCTTTACACTCACTAGTTCAAATTGCGCCTTTATGTTGTATACATCAAACCTCGTATTTGTTGCAATATTTTAGTAGTGTGACTGGGATAAATGAGGACTGTTTTTGAGAATAGCTAATGAATTAGAGCCGAAACGTAACAAAAATGTTTTTAAGAAATTAAAACTGATATAAAAATATTGATTGTTATGTAGTCTTCCAATAAAAAATGGTGGGTGTAATAGGGTCCATATGATTTTCCTCTATCATTTTGAGTGATATATGAATATTATTTAAGTTCTTAATATGTACTAAACTTTTAAGAATAGTTAAGAAAAATTCAATGTCTCTCAACAAATAAAATGTGACTACATTTAAAATACGGATACTAATTACTGAAAATACTAATTTAAAAACGGAATGTGTGGTGGAATAATGAATGGCATTGGTGGACGAAGTTTGATAAGGAATATATGTACAATAATTTCTATCTTCAATTGAAAAATGAAGAGAAATAAAAGAAATAGTTTGAACTTTTTAATTAAAAGTGTGTGTATGTGCATGTGTGTTAGTGTATGCGTGTGTGCTTGTGTAATGCGTTTAAAAATACTCATGATAAAATCCACCTCATAATTTATTCTTTGTTGTATATTCTTTTTTTATACAATATATAGTTTCATTTCCATACTAGTATCATTTTAAAGCAAAACCCCAAGTACTAAATTTTTTTTTTTTTAAATCAGACAAAACAGAACACAACTAACTCTCTGCATACATATTAAAATTGCGTACGCCCATAAAATTACAAATAATTAAAAGAAAGAAGTAAAATCAGACATACCTAAAACTTTTCTCAATCCAGTGAGGGTGGAACTAGCTTTTTTAAAAAGCATTTAATAAATAATCAAATAAATAAAGTTCAGTGACAGGTTGAATTTCCAATTAAATAAAAACATTCAGTCCATGAATTTGACTGAATGTTTTAATTAATAACATAGTTATATCTTTTATAGTTTGCAAATCCTGTTTCATAAGGATTATATGAAGAAAATAAAGTTGGTACAAAGTTAATCTTTTTTTTTGTTATCATGGTTGTTTTTTAATGTTCAAATTTGTTAAGAAGAAGTAAAGCCTTTCTTATAATTATTTATGCGTTAAACTGACTTTTTGTTTTTGGAAATAAACAAATAAAAAATCGTCTGAAATGCACTAAGTCATGATTTTCCAGTTTTGAGTTATTTGGTTTTTGGAAAAACCAATGGATTGATGGATTGGAATGGATTCTAAAATATCAAAAAGGTTAAACTCCACAGAATTTATGAACAGCATAAAAATATGCTTATTAAAAATCAAATTATTACTTCCACAACATTAAAAAAAAAATTATCATAAAAAACCTTTATTTGACTTAGTGTATTTCACTTGTCAACCAACGAATTATTTTAATTTACAATTTCGAAATACATGTTAAAATATAATTGCCCTTTATTCTTTAACGATGAGGGAAAATATTCCTGTAATGATTGGTCAATTTCACAAATTTCTTGCTAAAGATGGTGGTTTCTGCTCTCTTTCAATAGTATGTAATTCCTCTGTAGTTTTGCTACTGTTACACATCGCGCAAAACAAGAAACGCATTGCTTCTCATTTTCGCCTCACCATCCCGTTATGTTCATCAATCGGTTAAACATTGCCATTGATAGACATACGATACAGAACGCTCGAGCAACCCGCAAAACCTGGATGTCCTGCAGCAGCCTATGCTTCGGCATGTGGTTGGCCTATGTCGTCGGGTTGTGGTTGGGTTTCCCAAGTTGCAGGTCACTGCTCCTTTAACCGTCGGTAACTGGGAGTAGAACTTCATGAACCTTTTTTTTTTTATTTATAATCGTCTATTGATTCCATTTTGTAATTCCCGATGCAATTGGCTGTTTCTTACAAACAATGGAGCATCCACTGCAGTTCTTACGACATTATTTTGAAATTATTGTAATTTTATCCTTTTCGTAAAGGATGCCGCTCCCCAGACTTCACAGCCATACATCTTGTTTACTAATGATAAGGACAAAAATAATCAAATTACACCATCTAGTATAAATATTTTCAACTTGTATTTTTTTATATATTGAAAAAAGTGACGATGTATCTTTTGTGTATTTCGGTAGTCTCACGAATTCATAAATAGAACAGCATTCAACTTTCACACCTAAGTGTTCGCTAGTAATTCATTTATTTTGGTCACGTTCGGAAACCAGTTCATTTTTTTTTCTTCCTAAAAATTTCTCTTTTGCCCATATATTGTTCAATTGCGTAAACTATTATTGGGGGAGTTTCCCAATCATGTTATTCACGTGAAACCTGCGTCCAAATCAAGGGGACAATCTCTTCGAAATTCCTCAAAATTAGGGCAGTAAAAGGATTATATGATATTAGTATGGTTCGAATCATGTTAAGAAATCAGAATTAAACCTTGAAACTTTGTACACAATCAGCGTCTTATACTAGAAAGAGTATTTAATCTAATTAGATTATACTGCTTATTAATACATATTTACAGTCATGCCTAATTTTTAAATTTCTTTAAATTAAAAAATATCTGCGCTCAAACCAAAATCCTGGGACGAAGGATTAGATTCTTTGGAGTACAGAATTTTTTCTTCCTTTTAATCATACATTCATCTTACACATCCATAATTACATAAGGAAATCAATAATTGTTGAAAATTGATGACTTTTTATTAATTATTTTATTTTATTTATTACTAATGAAAGAAGAAAAAAAATTTAGTTCATGCTTAATGAAGCTTCTACCCATCTCTTTTTAACAAATAGTTAGTTAAAATTAATTTAATGATAACATCTTTGAAACTGATTATTGATTAAACTAATTTTCAGGTAACTAAAACAAATGAATTGAGTTTGAATTAAAAAGTAGGGCCTGTTCAGAAAAAAAGTCTATACCTACACATAAATTAATAATTGTGAGAAATTGATAATCGTATTGATTTAATTTAGTTTTATATTTATCACTTATGAAAATCAAAACCAAAAAATGTTTTATTTATTTTGTATTCTTGATAAAGTTTCTATACTGATTATTGTAACTAGTAGTTTCATGTATAATCATAAATTATTTTAAATAAATAACCTTTGAAGCTGATAATTGATCACAGAAAATATTCAAAATAGAAGTTTTGGTGAACAAAATATAGGTGAATACTTTTTTTCTAACTGCACTAACCGTACGTAAACAGGCTGAAGACTCCCAGTGCCTATATCTAATCAAAGAAATATGGATCTCTGAACTATTAACAAATAATATTTACTGCTCAGAAAATTGTTTAATGAACAAACTTAAGTCTGAAAAAAATGAATAAATGCCTACATTAATTAATTATAAACAAAAAAATTTAATTATTCCTTATTTTAAAATTAATACATAGCCTTACAAAGTTTTGATTTGTTCATATTTTTCGTAAATAACGAATTAAAAATAACTCGTGAATATTTTTAATTCGTCGATATTTTAATTTTTTTTCACTTTTTTACTATTAATTTTATAAGTACATAATTGAAAATTGGTGAATAAGCCCTAAGTAATACTGATTAATTGCTATTTAAATAATAAAAGAAAAATATTAAATTAATTAAATTTTAATCATATACCACCAATTACTGTAATCAGAAACTAGGGAAATGATAATACAATTTTGATTCGTAATTTTAACTACGGTTTGAAATTACAATTATTCATAGTACAACAGTAATCACAACTAAATATAATTGTAATCATGTTTTTCTCAACACTGCTTCACACTCAACATCTCGAAAATTAATTTTATTTCAAACTTTCATTCTACAACATTTATTTCGCTATCTGCAGGCCGCGATGAAGTTTTTAAACTAAAAATAAAAATAAAGAAGATAGTCGGGTGTGCAGTCTAAAGGAAACAAAAAGTAATTAGCAACTATTTATTTTCCAACGTTTTGCTCCACTTTGAAGAGCTTCAAGAGGGCTAAAAAAAGTACAACGAAACGACTAAACATATTTTGGCAACGAAAGAGAATAAGATACAAAAAAGTAAATTAATGATCCTACTAAGTCAATCTATTTTTAGTTGTTTCTTTTTATCATTTAGCCCTGACGAAGCTCTACAAAGAGGGGCGAAACGTCAGAAAATAAATAGTTATTAACTATTTTTGTTTCTCTTTTCACCGTAACTCTGACCACCTTCTTCATAATAATCATAAATTATTTTAAAGAAATCACCTTTGAAGCTGATAATTGATTAAACAAAATATTCCAAATATTTATCATGATTGGATTATTGAAAGATCCTTAAAAGAGTTTTGGTCTCATTCTCCTTTATGAGAACAACAGATAAATCGAATAAATTTAATGGAAACCAAAATAAAATGTTTGGTGAACAGAATATAGATAAATTGTATTCTATCTGCACTAACTGTACGTAAACGGGCTGAAGACTCTCAATTGCTATATCTAACCAAAGAAATATGGATCACAGAACTATTAACAAATAAAATTTACTGCTCAAAAAATTATTTAATGTCTTTTATAGTCTTAATTTTGAGTTATAGTGTTTGTTTTGTCATTATACAATTAAAATGTTATTTTTTCATTAGAGGTTTTTATTGAAAAATTATTGGTACAAAATGTAATTGATTGTAAGAAGATGGTCCGGTTTAAGGTACAAAAACATCAGAAAAAATATTTATTAGTAACCAAATGTAAAATGATTATTAATAAAATTCAAAATCTTCCAAGATTATGCCCTGATGAAGCCTTGTAAAAGTGAGGCGAAACGTCGGTTTTTAATACATACTTTTTCTGCTATTTTGTGCCTTTTGACAACATCATTGTTAATTTCAAATAATAACTATTAGGAAATAGTAATATTAGTAAATCATGTGACAGTATATTATTTGATGTTCAACATCGTTGTGTAATTTTTATTATTTAAGTTACCACCAAGACAAGATTCGAACGTGGGCCTCTCTCTAGTTGAAAATGCTCTGCTCTATTTCGATAACTTCTGCCAAAACTTCATTAGAAATAGGGTTTGAATAGAACTACATAGAAATAGGATTCAGTATATAACTGTATAACTATACATAATACTGTATATAACTATACTTAAACAGGCTAAAGATCAATAACTATATCTAATCAAAGAAATATGGATAACAGAATTCACTATTAAAAATAATATTTACTAATCAGTAAATGGAGGTCACGGTAGCAGCGTGGTAACGCGTCTGTCTAACAACCCGAAGGTGAAGGTTACGAGTTCGAGTCCCCGGCCCTACCCAGGATTTTTTCAAGCATATAAATATTCAATACTCACTCACAGCCTCCCCCCGGGCATTTGTGAGGCCCGTAAGCCAATGCGTAGCACTAACAAAATAAGCGTGGGAGTGACGAACCCACCCTATGAAAACCTCGTCATGAAACGCGCGATGTATTTCCTCGTACATCGCGCGAGGCCTTGGACCTCTATGGTCTGTCGCACCAATAATAATAATAATATATAAATAGGCTAATAAATAGTTGTTAATTTTTTTTGTTTCCTTTTGACCGCACCCCCTTCATATTTTGAAAAAATACGGTCAATATTTTATATAGTTAAAAAAAAAAACTATAGTACTATAAAATATGTTTGGCTACCGATCCATCTACTTTAAGGATTTAAAAACTGATTTTTCCTAAAGCATAAGCATGGTAGTAGTAGTGAAAAGTCCCTGGAAAACAAATCTTTCAGTAACAGTTGAAGATAAATTTTTCAACTACTCCCATAACTTATTCGAACATGACATTTGACATGGGGCAAACTCTGCCAGTAGAACGGGAACAACCAGTTTTCCTTGGTGGTTGACCACTCTCTTTGGAGCTGATTTTGTTGCATAATCTGTCGATTATACAACATTGAACCGAAAATTCTTGTTATGGAATTATATAAAAAAAAAAAATTAGTTTGTATTCATAATTTCGAAACACAAACAAATAAACAGCCAAATATATATATACATCTGTTAAATCTAGTCTGTTGTAAACCTAATGTTTATTACGAAGCGACGCGCCCCTGGTGTTGAAAATGAATTTACAGATATGATACATTATTCAATTAGACAAGGACATCATTCATTCTTGCTAAAAATATTATTTTTATATTCACTATTATTATGTTCGTTCGGTATTTTTTACTACATAAACGATTTTCTTGTTCTTTTCTGTGTTAATACAGAATCCTGATATATAAAATTCAGCCCAAAGAATATCTGCAAATAATTTTAAAAATGATTTAGTACCATATATAACTAAATACAACTATGTTGATAAACTCTAGTAAGGAATTAGAACAGATCTGGATAAAACAAAATATATGGTTAGTACGGGAGCAATTTCGAGGATATAGTGGTATGAGGAAATACACTTGAAGAGGTTGGTAGGTATTTAAGTATATAGGTTCTAAGGCAACTAGAAAAAACGAATTGATGATAAAAATAAAGCAAGGACAAAAGCAGGAAAATGCTTGTTATTATTCAATTTCGAACTTACTTATCTTGCGAATTTTTTTCAAAAACTTAAAAGTTAGAATTTCCAAAAGTATTATCTTTCCCACTGCTCTTATGGTTGCGAGACGTGGCCTCTAATACTAAGGGATGAACAGCGTCTTAAGGTTTTCAAAAATAAAGTACGCTTTTGTTACTTTTACGTAAAATATTCGGACCGAAAAACGATGAATTAAC
>NW_027115055.1:1057845-1059611 GCF_000696795.3 Halyomorpha halys
GAGATATTTTTTGAAACCTGTTTCATTTCATCGGAGTTCACATCGTAATACTGGTTTGGTCTTGAAGTAGGGAGGTGAATAAAAAAAACTACAAACAGAAACTAGAGATCCCAAAAACATAGTTATTATTTTTGTTTTAGTTTTACTACCTTGTATTTTGTAAAGCAAAAAATATGTGACTAGGGCGTTCAATTCAGTGAGTTATTTTTTATTAATGCTTGTTATTTTTCAATTTCGAAACTGCTTAACTCGCGCCATCCATTCAAAAAAATTCAAAAATTAGAATTTACAAAACTATTATCCTTCCCACGGTTCTTCATGGATGTGAGGCGTGGCCACTTACACTAAGGGATGAACAGCGCCTTAAGGTTTTCGAAAATAAAGTAATACGTGAAATATTCGGACTGAAAAAGGATGAATTTAGAACGCTGAATTAAAGGACCTACATCCGTATAATATAATTGAAGTAACAGCATCGCGGTGGTAATAACATTGAACCAACGGGTAAGAGGCTGAGGGGTAGACCGAAACGTAGATGGGAGGATTTAAATAAACCGGTTCGTTAGGCTTTCATCATTATTATTATTTACTACCTCGTACATGGGGGTTTCCCTTCCGATATGTTTCTAATAAAATTAATTCTGGAAACACAGCTCGGAATGTTTTTTTTATTTGTGCGATAATTTTACTTTTTATTTATTTTTTTAAATGAAATCAAATACTAACGTATCTACCTGTTTAATAATATCCGTAGGTTTGAAGTTATACTCCCCATTTTTATTTTTTAAGTTACTTCATTATTATTTATCCAATCTTATTAGATCTGAGTACAGCTAGAGATATTGGATAGAAATTTTTTTCTCCAATCTAATCAGGATGGCGTTAGGGATAAATTAGACGTAATCACTAGAGGTTTAATGAATTGGCCAATTGTTTAAGCATTTGAATCCATTTTATTTTCCACAGGTTTGTGGCACTGAACTGAATTTTTGTAAACTAACTCTCCTACCTCACCTTAATTACTGACATTTCCTCTTGAAACATTCGGTATAATAGAACTTTGAATATTATTATTATTTAGGAATTTTCGTTATTCTTACCTTTCACCGGAGATAGCACCTAGCCGGACCTAGGTCAAGGGTGAGGCTAGAAAAGTTTAATCTTAGATATTTTCAAATCGCCTGACTCGCAGTCACCAGCATTATTATTATCATAGAATTACTTTTCGAATAGAAATTTTTTTCTCTAAGGAATATTCAGTAAAGATATCAAGGTCAATAATGAAGCACTAATATCGAATCAATTTTTCAAAACCCTCTTCCAAATTTATGTTCCTTCTAAAAATATAAAATTATAAAGTTAATTTATGATATCAAATACTATAGTCGGTAATTAAATCGTATATTTTAAAAAACACAATTAATAATTCTTAAAATTAAACCTTTTAGTTTTTTAAATTTTCATTTTAAACTCCCCTTTGATTCCTACTAATGGGTAGTTTTTAGATACGATTGTATCACACCATTTTGATTTACATTAAATTTACTTGATGTATTTTACTAGCTATTAATAGCAATAAATAAATAATAAAAAAAACTCCCACGTTCGGCTCTCTCCCCTTCTTGTAAGTAAGTATTAAAATTTATAATAATTTCAATGAGACTTTTTTTAGTGATACTATAGTATAAGAGCCCAAAAGGAGAAGCAAGGCAGTTATCTCATCCCAATTTTTTATTACTTTAATGAACACTATGTATGATTACTAT
>NW_027115055.1:1060396-1064009 GCF_000696795.3 Halyomorpha halys
TCCGAACAACTATAAATCAATTTATTTTAGCAAATATCATGAAAATTACTATTCCTAGAAAGGTAAAGGTCATAAACTTTTTTATAGTTCATTGGACGAGCTTTAATATGAGTGCTGATAGACATCTGTACGTCACATAGTTCCTGAGATATAGATTTCTCAAAATAAATTAACTAACTTAAATCTGTCAGTAGATTTTTAAGAAATTTTGTTTTTTATAAAGCTGTATCTCGAGAACTATTGGACGTAAATAGCTCTATTAGGGCTAATATTTCAGCAAATTTACTCTTCTTTAAATAATGTGCCCTTAGGTTTTCTAGTGTTGTTGGTAGTTTTAAGATATGAATGAAAAATTAATGTTTTTTTAAGGTTTTGAAACAGCCGCCATTTTTTATCCCCCCTACCTATATGTAGCAGACTCATCCTCATCAATTTTGACTAGTAATTATACATACTTTTCATTAAAGTAATCAAAGATTGGGGTGAGATAACTTCCTTTTTTTCTTCCCGGCTCTTGTACTACTAGGTCCGAGGTATATATAGGTATATAATGATTATTGTATACTAAACTAATCAATTTGCATGGTATATAACAATCATTAACTACAAGCAGGCTGTATATGATAATAAAATAATTTCTAAAATTATGTACAATATTTTATTTTTCGATTCCTAGGGCACATTAGCAAGAAACCTGGAACACATGTCTCATATTTTTCGACCCAGTATCGTCAAAAAAAAGATTTATTGAATCGATGATCCCACGTGCGTAGCTTTCCTTAGCTAGGTTAACGGAAACAAACTTTCGCGAGTCTAAGCATCATTTTAATTAAATATGGACTGCAGTAGATAAACATTTTTTAAAAATATAAAAAGGTGATTTGATTACGTTACAAAAACCAGTCAAAACATTAATTTATTCCAGTTTTCCAGATATTAACACATACCTAAATTGCAAAACAGGGTGTTTTCATAGCTGTATATGGAATGACACATAAGGTTTATTTTAAAAATTGATTTAATTTTATTTTAATATAGAATATATATTCGAAAATAATTTCATTTTATGGTATTTTTAATGTTTTATTATAATATTACGAGCCGAGGCCCTGTAAATGTTTTCCTTAAACAATGTTGTACAAAAAGTAATTGTATGTATCATTTAAGATATAATTATTTTATTTTGATATTTCAGTTATAAAATCACAATTAAAAACAATTTTAATTGTAATTGCTATTTACTAGCAAATATAATTGCGTTGAATTTTTATCCCACAAATATATATCCTCAAGAAAACGACTAATATTTAAATACAAAACATTCTATTAATTTAGTTAGTTGCATCTCATAGTTATCAGTTAAATCCTCTACGACAACGATCTACAACTCCGTTTTTTTTTGGGGGGGGGATAGGAAGAAGGATTTTTTTTTTTTTAATAAAAATAAATATTTTCACTCGGCATTGTTCTTGTTGACTGGCTCCATGGACAACGGTCACGCCTTTATTACGAATCGAATCGCTTTGTTATTGTTGGGATAGAATTATAAATGGTTTATTACATGAATGATTAAACATCATCATTAAATAACAAATGTTAAAAGTTGAAAAGTACGATTTTTTGTAAATTTTATACTGAGACAGACTGACTGTTTTATTTTATATGTGTACGATGATGTTTATAATTATTATTTTAGTTAATTATTTTTAACCATGTAGAAATCAATTTAAAGTATTAGGCATTTAAGTTCATTATTAAAAGCTAAACACAAACAATTTATATTTTTATATCTCACTGATTGAAGGCGCAAAATTAAGCGATTCGGATCGATATTTCTCTCGAAATAGAAGTATTTCTACATTATTTTATATTTTTATATTATTCCATAATAATTCTAGGACATAGTGATCTAAACTCTTGTGTAAAGCAAAACCAATTCTATACCTCAAAGGTTATAATGCTATTTTAATATAATTATTTGTGAAGTCTTTCTATTAAAATATGTCTATAGCTGTTTAGGAAAAATAATTTCTACATCGCCTTAGGGAGAATTACTATGATTCAACCTTGCAAAGAACTGTGTAAACAGTGATTTTACTTGCACACAAAACAATACTTTCACTAATTATAAACTTTAATTGTTACCTTTTTGGTTCAAAATCATTTAATTAATTTTTATTAAGGTCTTACTGTATTTTAGGAGTAAATAATTTTTAAAAGTTTTAAAAAAATTTAGTATCTAACAAATTTTAATATCTAATTCGATTCTTTAAATATTGTATTAATTTTTAAGTAATTAAAGTTCATAAGGACATGATAAAATTTAAAAAAATAAATAAATAAATCCAACATTTTCTATTTTTTTTATTTTTTTTTTTTTTTTGGCGGTTGGCTCTACAGACATTGGAGATCTTTAGACGCCTGAGCCAGCCTTCTCCACGCTTGTCCATCTAGTGCTTGGAGCTTTCCAGTTTGCAGCATGCAGCTCTTTCGCATCTTTGTTGATTCTGCCTATCCATCTGGTTTATAGCCTCCCACACTGTCTCTTACCAACTAAAGAGGCATTCATGGTTGTGAAGAGGCGTCATAATGAATTGCTTCGAGCCACATGTACCGCTCATATTAATCTCTTTACCTTCATATCATAACATATTCACTAACAAGTCTCTGCTAACAGTACAATGTTAGTTCTTCTTCTCTATGTGTAAAGACTGATCCCAGATCGTTCCAGTAATTGTGAGGAAAACTTTCCGTTCAAATCTCACGATTCTGCTTTTTGGGGTACCTGGTTAGAGCTCAGGTCTCGTAGCCGTGCTTTATCCTGACTTTGTACACCGTTAGTTTCAAAGTTTCCCGGCTTGGAATTGTATATTTTATTATATCTTCATTTATTTGCAAGCCGATTTCCTCTGTTTCTCTAAATAGAGTCTTTGTGAGACTTTCCATGTCATCTTGGATTCTTCCTAGGACCACAAAGTCGTCTGCGTACGCCAGGACTTCATGTTTCATTTCGATGCAACATACCATTAAATTATATCTTACAATATATACAAAATGGCCGTATAAAGTATAAGAATTGCCATCATTTGAATTTTTTTAACAGTCCATTTTCAGATGAAAAAATTCTCTCTCGAAAAGATGACTATTTATTCGGCAAAAAAATCGTAACGTTGATGCCAGCTGTGAAAATTTATCTGCTTATTTGGGAGAAAAGAATATATCAAAACCTTCTCTTGTAACATTAAAACACAAATCAACATTAATTCTGTCGAAAATCATATTGAAATGGAAAGAAGCTGGGCGTTATAAGAACAACTTTCTAATGATTTTTGTTTATTTGCCAAAAGTGCATCATAAATAATTCAAGTAGTAACGTGACCAATTGATCCGACAACGCCTCAAAATAATTTGAAGACTGATGTCCAAATATACTGGGCATCTATAAATTAGAGAAATATTAATTTCTAATTGAGAACGTTCATTGTGAAGTGCCATATTTACTCTACGGACCGCTGTGGCCAGAGGCCACTAACCCCTATGATTGATAAACTAAAAAGAATCAACAATGAATCCTATAATTACGAAATGAAAAGTATCATAGAGTTTCAAAAAA
>NW_027115055.1:1066088-1067710 GCF_000696795.3 Halyomorpha halys
AGAAGTTTGTCGGGGGGTGCGGTCAGCAAAGAACAACATAAATAAACAAAACCATATTTATTTATTTTATGCCGACGTTTCGACCTGAATTTCAGGTCTTCATCAGGGGTGTGGCGTAGAAGGTAGGTCTGTAACTGTCATGAAAAATTATAATACATTTATCACAGTCACTTATTTGCTAAAAATTTATCACAACAATGCTTTTAACAAATAAGAGACAGTGATAAATGAATTTTAATTTTGGTTTTAATGTGATCCCTGAGGATGGCCGAGTTGGCCGAAACGTCGGACTAGTAAAGAAAATGAAACGTATTGAGACTACAATGGATAAAAATAAATTATTTATTTAAATATCATTACATTTGTTTGTTTTTTTACTGAAAAAAAATTTAATAGAATCAATATAATTTTTTTCTTATTCTTCAGAAAGATAAAAATTGATTGACACATAACCATAAAAAGAAAAAATGTATACTCTCTGAACTACGCGCCGGATGTTGTTAATTTTAATTTAATTATTAATCTGATTAATAATTTTGTTAATAATATTTTTACCGAAAAAATCAGAATAGTCTCTAACCTTCCCGTGAAAATCCTGAACAATTAACAAAAAATCCAATCACGATCGGATGAACGGTATGACAGCGCACAAATTACGAACAAACAATTATGGATTTTATATATTAGATATATAAAATGAAGTATATAAAAAATGTAACATAAAATCCCTAATATATTTTTTATATTGGCAACAATTTGTAGCAGTTGGTTTTATGTTAACATCAGTATATTACTTATGTATTTGAATTAATTATGTTATGGTATTATACTCCATAAGTTTTTATTTCATAACACTCTTTCTCTGGATCTCTAGCTTCAGTTTGGTTAGAATAGGGCACAGAGGAGGCGCTAAATTTTTTTTATTTTTTTTATTAACTTTATTGAAATTTACAACTGTATATTACATAGTACGTGGTGAGGATAGTGTTAGGATTGGTTGAAATGTCAGCTGTATAGACGTTGTAGAGGATGGGACCAAGACGCTAAAAAATAAAGAATAATATCTTCATAAAGCTAAATATTTAATTTAATTTCCTATTTTTTTAACGTTTTTCTGTTAGGCCTAGTAAAGACAAGAATTAAATTGTTTCATGTGGAATGCAGATCATAGTCAACGATGTCTGTCAAGAAAAATGTTTCTAAGAAAACCCAGAAAATTGTCTGGGGTCAAACAAGTTCTGAAACCACCAATAGAGAAAATACGTATAAAACTTCACTTAATTATTCAAGCTAAGATATCGTCGGGTTAATGGAAAAAGTGATCAGGTGTTATTTTTTTAACGTCACTTCATTACTTTTGCCCTTGTCACGACGATATATATCTGCTTACAAAATTTAACGTTTTTAAAAAACATAAATAAATTATACAGCACGGAAAATCTTGTTAAGTTCAGGGTAGAAATGTAGGAACTGTAGAAAATTTCAGTGATCGACCTTTTATGAAAATTCAACATTGTTTTTAAAAGCGTTAGTTACTTTTCAAATATTTAATTTATGAAATTTATTTTTGTTGAAAACCCAAAGTTCTTCAGATAATAAATACTCTAAAGGACCACCAAGGT
>NW_027115055.1:1067760-1069119 GCF_000696795.3 Halyomorpha halys
GAATCCTATAATTACGAAATGAAAAGTATCATAGAGTTTCAAAAAAGAGTGAGGTATTTATTTATTACTAATTTATCACAGTAATTGTTCTTATTGGATACAATATTGTTTGATTATGAATTAGGCGCAAGAAAAGGTGTTGTTTAAAAGATGGAGCGGAGGAGTACTGGTAAATGGAGAAGGAAAGAGAATTCCAGTAGAAAGTAGCACGAATTTACGATCAAATCTCATATGTTAAAATTCACGAAATTCTATTTACTAGGGTAAATTCGAAATTATCACTAATAAGGTTATATTAATATTTAATCAACTCTCAGTATTTTAGCATAACAATAAATTGTTAATTTATTTTTTATGTCATGAATATATAATTTTAAATTATAATGCGTTAATTAGAAGGAATTATCATGGGATAGTCTTAAATAAAATTTAAAGCTTTAAATTGGATGCAAGGAGGTTACAAATATCATAAATGTTCCTTATCGGTCCAGTTTATTCAAAACCAGCTCCAAATAAGCCACTAAGAATCAGGCAATAGAAGGAAATACCAATGAATTTTACCATTTTTCCCGTACTAGAGTAAATTCGAAATGATCAGTAATAAGGTCATATAAGCTCTTTCATGTTTTCGCTGTATAAAAATGTTTAGGACATTGAATTTTTTTTTTTTTTATGTTATCAATAAATAATTTTTAATTAGAAGTAATCCGTTCAATCCAGAGATTTGAGCGGAAAGTCCACCTTACAACTACAGGAGCAATCTGGGATCAGAGTCTTAATATATGGAGAAGAACTAATAGTAAACTGCTTGCAGAGACCGGCTAGTCAATATCTCATGATATGGTGGCAAGGAGATTAAAATGGGCGGGACATCTGGCTCGAAGCAATCTATCAGGACGCCTCTACACAACAATGAAAACCAGTGTAGTAGGCAAGAGACCACGTGAGAGGCCAAAAACAATATGGATATTGTTCATTACAAAGATACGAAAGAGCTGTATGCAGCAAACTGGAAAGCCGTAGTCTAAGGTAGACAGGCGTGGAGAAGGGTAGTTCGGGCGGCCAAAGATCTATAAGGATTGTAAAGCCGACCGAAAAAATAAATTAGAAGAATTATCTAAAAAAAATTGTAAAGCTATAAATTGTATACGAGGACAAGATTGGAGTCGGGTGGAGAGCATTTATTCCTCATCCTTCCAGTTCATATGAGTCCAACTATAAACAAGTTATTCCATTATCTAACAGTCACTTTATTCATAGTCATTACTAATAGTTATTACTTTAAAAAGAATTTTCCGATGCTTATGAAAATTTTAATGTACATATTTCTTTAAAAAATGAGACCGAATTACCTTTACT
>NW_027115055.1:1070734-1081470 GCF_000696795.3 Halyomorpha halys
AGAAGTACTTAAACAAATCTCACATTAATTAACCGAGAGGGCTACAGGAAGTGGTTTAGGACTCTATAAATTGAATCAGGAAGCACAAACCGAATTTATATGTATAGACGTTGTAGAGGATGGGGCCAAGGGGCTAAAAAATAAAGAATAATATCTTCATAAAGCTAAATATTTAATTTAATTTCCTATTTTTTTAACGTTTTTCTGTTAGGCCTAGTAAAGACAAGAATTAAATTGTTTCATGTGGAATGCAGATCATAGTCAACGATGTCTGTCAAGAAAAATGTTTCTAAGAAAACCCAGAAAATTGTCTGGGGTCAAACAAGTTCTGAAACCACCAATAGAGAAAATACGTATAAAACTTCACTTAATTATTCAAGCTAAGATATCGTCGGGTTAATGGAAAAAGTGATCAGGTGTTATTTTTTTAACGTCACTTCATTACTTTTGCCCTTGTCACGACGATATATATCTGCTTACAAAATTTAACGTTTTTAAAAAACATAAATAAATTATACAGCACGGAAAATCTTGTTAAGTTCAGGGTAGAAATGTAGGAACTGTAGAAAATTTCAGTGATCGACCTTTTATGAAAATTCAACATTGTTTTTAAAAGCGTTAGTTACTTTTCAAATATTTAATTTATGAAATTTATTTTTGTTGAAAACCCAAAGTTCTTCAGATAATAAATACTCTAAAGGACCACCAAGGTAATAATTTTTAGATCATAGGATTATCATAAACAAAACTATGAATGAGTAATTATTTCTTCTAATTTTTTTTTTTTTTTTACTATTTCTGTTTCTGGTGATAAACAGATTGTTCTATCTCAAATATTACAAAAGACCTTTTATTTTCCAAAAATTAGTGTAATATAATTTCTTTTGATTTATTTCGGTATTATTAAGAAATAAATAGATATTGGGAAAATTCCTTTAATAAATAGATCTCAATGCTTTAAATAATAATAAATAGCTTTATCATGTATTTTTTTAAAATTTTGATATGGCATGCACATACCTACTTACATACTTGACATAAGCCACATTTAAGCAGCTCCGTTCTAATGAGCTTATAGATTGAGTTTTTATTTGAAATGTCAAAATCATTACATAGGTATAGAAATATTAATATGAAAAAAAAAAATAAAAAACTGGAAAATTCAACTTAAAAAAGCCTGAAAATAAACAAAATCCAGAAACAACATTTAATTTGTTTTTATACGAACTTTTTAATTGGCTCTTAAAAATAAAAAGTACATTTAATTGTAATAGTTATTTTAATTCGCCAACCTTATTCCCATTAATAAATTTGGAAGTGAGATATATTTTTGCAGCTGGTGTGGAAGAATTTTTAATTTTGTTCTGTTTTTGCTAGATTTTCGTTTAATTTTTTGTACATTTGATTGTATTTAGTAATTCATTTTCCTTTTAAATAGAAATAACATAGAACTTCAGACTCACATTTAAACGTTTTTTTCTGCAGATTCAACAAGGTATATTAGTTACAAATGTTTATTGCATTAGACTTTATTTTAGGCATCTTGTATGAAATCCTATGAATAGTTGAGGCGATTGAAATATACTTCTGTAAATTTGTACTTCCAATAAAAGTATTCACAGGAGGTGAAATATTTAAAAATATATAAAATAAAATTATTTTAAAATCGCAGCAAATATCAAGAAATTTTCTTACGAAGCATGAACATATATATAGAAGTTGAAGAAAAAAAAATGTGAAAACATGAAAATTAAATCCCTACTTATGGCCTTACCATGGTTATGGTAATGATTATTTTAATTCATCATTCTTATTAATTAATTTGCAAGTGAGATATATTTTTTTCAGCAGAACTAGAAGAATTTTTATTATTGTTTTTGTTTTATGCTAAATTTTCGACTTATATATTGTACTTTTGGTTGTTTTTAATTGATTTTCTTTTTAAATACAAATAACATAGAACTTCGGACTTACATTTAAATGATTCTTCTGCGAATTCAACATGGTATTTATTTAGTTACTGATGTTTATTGCATTAGACCTAATGCAGAGATTTTTTAAAAGAAAAATATGCACAGAGGGCGAAATATTTAAAAACATATAAAATAAAATTAGTTTAAAATTGCAGCAAATATCAAAAAATTTTCTTACGAAACATAAACATATATATAGAAGTTGAAGAAAAATAAAATGTAAAAACATAAAAATCCTATTCGGTTCTAATCCGGCCTGGGGCGTTGACTTAATTCATTAAGTGGCGGTCCCACCAAATAAAAAACTTTGACCCTCAACCATGGCAGGGCAGTATAGGACTCCAATAGGAGTCTTGGCCGGAAAAAAAAAATCCTATCCCTACATTTGGCCTTACCATAATTAGATACTTTTATGCCAATTTTGGACATTTTTCATTGTTTTTTTGTTTTTTTTACAATTCTATAAATATCAGCTATTACTCACCCTAGAAAACCATTAGTAGAGTATTAAAAAACGTGTCCCCAACATTCTATTGATTCAGCTGATTCAATCAATATAGCTGATCCATTATCAAACTTTCTCAATGAAACCATAATATTGGATCTAAGTATTTATACCAAACTTCAGCTTGACCGAACAGTTGGATAAATACGATTACAAGGTCACCATAGACAGTAGTGAATCTAAATAAAAGCATTCAAAAATACTAGGACACCAAAGCGGATCTTTGCGAACAAGATACATGTATCGGTAATGAGTTAAATGCCGTGTCAATCACTGCCTGTCGTTGCATCGCTCAACCTAAATCTGATGGACTACTGCACTACTTGTTCGCTTCATACACTTGCGGACAATTGGAGCTGATTAGTTTTCCCCGGTAAGGATCATCAGTAGCTAACAATGACAAAATTGGAGCGGTTTTCACTCGGCGCTCTCTATACCAACTTACCGAACCCATTATAGCGTCATTTAACGGTGGCGTACTTTCCACTGCCAGCCAGTCAATTCTTCTGACAGGAGCTTAATTGGGCCGTCCTTCCGGTCTCCAGGCTTCATAGTTACCTCTAGCGATTCAAATGGGCCCAGTTCCTGATTAGTTTACTCATTATGGGCACAAATTCTGGTTCATTTTACCAACATTGCTATTGACTAGCAACAATTCAACAATAGAAACAATTCGAAAGAAAGATAGTATCACAGCCTTCGTCAGTGCTCTATTCCATCGCAAGACCAGAGACACAGATGAATGTATACCTGTCACCTTAGATTGGCCATTCAATTAATTTTTTTTTTTTACTACTACTTTTTATTTATTGATAGATATTACAATCTGCCACACATTTGTGGGCAATAAGTAATAGTGATGAATGATCTCATACATACTAAAATAAAATAAAATAAATTAAATAAATGAATAAAAAAAATAAATAAATAAATCTTTCTTAAAATATATTTCTTACAAATAGAAGAATAAACAAAATGAACATAATCAAACTTTCTGTATGAAAAATAAATAAATAAAATAACATAATTATAAAATAATATAGTCTCTAGTCACATTTACACTCTAATATCAATTTATATTAAGCGCAATGCATTTATCTCACTACTGCTAGATCTAAAATCATCTTAAAATCCACCTCGAAGGTTGAAACGGCAGTGGACCCGAAACCTTTTATAAATATGTCATTGGAGTTCTTGCTTTCCCTGGGCAGAATGTAAATATTATACATTAGTATGATAGTGTTACAAGATTATGTATTTTGCTTACTTAATTTTAAATTTCTTTACCATAGTTGTAAACTAATTAACTCATTTAATCACTTGTTCTTAGTTGAGATGCGTAAATTTAAATTTCAACATTTTTATTATATTATTATATTTTATTTTTATCCTATTTATTATTATTATTCATTTTCCCTTTCTTAAATTTAATATGTACATATAGTATGATTGAATACGTACGCCATTAATAATCATAGCCCTTGAATGTGACAGATTGCATAATTTCAATAGTTTTTACAAAATTCAAAATGGAATACATTTAGTAGGAGAAAAAATAATGTTGTGTCGCCTTAGAAATGGCCGTAGCCAACTTTTCCAGAGCTATGTACAGAACGGTTTACAAGTCTCAACATGTCTAATGTCTTAAATTGTTCTTGAGGATGGCCGATATTTAGGACTTATAAAGAAAAATAAATTGTTTTGAGGCTTAAATGGGATAAAATTTATTTATTAAACTGTACCTTTTTTTAGTTCGATAATAAATCATTCCTTTATAGTTAAGTTACAATATTAACTTTCCTTTATAAAGGAATAAATTTGAAATATTTGTCTAATTTTTGTAATATGATAATAACCATACTGGTCTTATATATAATAATTGTGATTGACAATTATATTGATTTTTTTGGATAATAACTTGATTATATTCCCAGAACTGCTAGTTCATTAATTTTTATTTCTTTAAATTGTAAATAAAATAATTCATTGAATTATTTATATTCGAACAATTAAATATAAATTAATATATTTTTTAACATTCAATAGCGATTTCTTGAATTACTTACAGTGCAGTCAAAAACCCAGAATTTCCAAAATCGTCCGGTCAAATACCCAAAATGTATGTGAAACACCCAAATCCTGCATAAATCAACATTATTGTTTAATATATAATATTAATGCTGGGAATGATTATCTAATCTTGTTTTAATTATTTTTACGTTTTTAACCAAAAGCTATCAAAATGAGGAAGCTAATTGCATTAAATGATTTTATTTTCCTATTATGAAGGCTGGAATTAAATTTTTAAACATCTTACAGCAACTTTAATTTTAAATTTTAGTATTAATATGCTAGAAAGGAGTAATTAAGAATATTCTTCCAAGTTAAATAATCTTTTTAATTGTTAATTTCCGTACAAATATACTATTAACAAAAAAACTAACTAGTAATAAATTAATACAAAAAAAACATCACAAAGTTTGATTAAAATGTAAGGTATAAATTCAAATTTAACAGATATTTTGTTTAAAATGATATATATGTGTTATTAACTGAAATGTGCAAATCATGTGTCTGGTCCATTTTTAACCTCTAACGTAAAATATTGAAAACATAAGAACTCTTCCACTCCTTTCGTTCAACTGTGAGGCCTATATTTTACGTCTTAAATAGAATTATAATTAGTAAAAAAATATTACAAACGATCTTTTTTTCACTCCCTTACTATGTCGGAATCCCAAGGTAAGGCACTTTAAAAATTGGTATTCGACATTCAATTGATTATTTATTTCAATTCACTGATTTAGTTAGTAATTACATGAGGATTCTATTAAAAAAAATATTATTTATTGTACTCAGTAAAGAGAAATAACACAAAAACTGTACGTCCAAATGTTTTGTCCTTCACTCCTTCATTTGAACATTTTTCTCACTATTTATTTAAACCATTTGATTAATTGTTTAATGGGGTGTATAAAAAAAAATGACTGTTTCAAACCAAATATTTGTATTATTATTTCTTCGATATAAAATACAATTAATACTCAAAGTATAGTGCATTGTTATCTACCGTCATTAGCCATCTCCTAGCCAATTGCTCGCTCACGCTGATACCATTCTTTGGTAAAGCTGTCAAAGAACTCTTGGACCACAATTTCAACTTTGTTTCCTTGAACGAAATGAGCCATTGATCGAAACAAGTAGTAATCCGATGGTGCGAGGTCTGGACTTTATGGTGGATGAGGCATAAGTTCGAAGCCATGAAGTTCTTTAAACATTTCTTTGGTGCGATGGGGGAAAGTGATTGCTGATTGCTGACGAGTTAGTTCGAGAGGACCAGTCTACTGCTCTTTTCCACCTTCAACATAGAGAGTAGATGTCGACTAACAGTATCTTCCGACACACCACACTCCCTAGCAACTTCGTAAGTACTTGTGGATGGATTTGATTCAACTTCGCAACAGCAGAACCTCATCAATATCCACCAATCAATGGTCGCCTTAAGTCCTTCTTCCCTTCCAACGTCGTATCTCCACTGCTAATTTTATCAAACCAACGCGCGCAATGCGCTGGTCAAGGAAACCTTCCCATTCATATAATAATTTCACGAGTTGGTTCAGTGGCTGTGAAATGTTTTTCTAGTAATTCCTTAAAATTAGGAAATTTTCGTAGGACACATTCATGTTTCTTTTTTGAAACAAATAACTAAACTGAGGCCTTTTTTGAAGAAGTCGAATGGGTTAACAAGCTTAAAGAATGCTCTAAAGGAATCATTAAGTATTGGTAATTATTAAATAGGATTAAAATATTTACAGTCCTCTGAAATCTTGAATTTTATAAGAAGGCCATTTTTTTTTTTTTTACACACCTCATTAATTAATAATTAAAGGTACACCTGCGCGGCGTACCTTGCCAGGTACTTTCCCTTTAGTATTGAGATTTTGAAGTGTAATCTGCGCATCTTCAGATAACCCTTGTAGGTAATATAATATAATACTGCTACAAAAAAAATTGAATTTTTTCAAACACTGTAAAAAAAAATTTACTCATTAGTTAATCAGAAGGGTAAGATGCAGACCGGAATCCAAGTTAATAACATTAACACTGAACGCTCTCTATTAAAGCTTACTCCAGAGAGATTTTACCACAGTTACCTGATACAACAGTTTAATACTATCCCAAGGACAATGTTTACTTGTTTCTTTTTCTTTTGGTTGATCCAAATTAATCAGTGCTTTTCATTACCTTTAATTTGTTGATTTTAAACTATAAATTAAATTAGGAAAAAAAAACACAATAAAATGAATAAATATTAGGATACATACACTTATATGTGCATAATATAGGAAATTTCATTTCATAAAAATTAATTTTAATAATAATTAATTTAAATAAACAATTCAATTTGATAAAAAAAAACAACAGCAAAATCAAAATTATACCTAAAAAACAGTAAAACGTACAATTTTGTGCAGAAAAACTTAAAACGTGCAAAATTATGATAAAAAAAAATCCTAAAACCTACAATTTCATGCAATATAAAATTAGTTTTATTTTAATATCTTTTACATAATTTGAATTTCCGTCGAGGTTTGGTGGAATTTGAACTTATGGACCAAAATATGCAATAGCTCGAAATTCCTTTCTTGTTGGATGAGGATGATTGATGAGGATTCTTTCGACTTTGGACTCCGCGCGCATTCACCTTAATTTGGTTCAACATTTCTTAATATCCCTCCGTGAAATAATATAAAATGATTATACTTTACCTGTTGTTTTAGTAAAAATAAAAGAACGAGAGCTAGAGAAACCGGTTGAAGCTAATTAGGGCAGGTCGTGCAGTGGCTCGGCAAGGACGTTCGCTGACCATCGTTAGGCAAACATCCTTTCGAAAAATGCACTCGAGATAAAAGCCTGATCGGGTCTTAAAGAACTTTTTCAAAACTAATATCACACCCCAAAGGCGTGTCTCCGATGTAGGGCGGCATGAAATGACCAAACCGTGTTACTTTTTTTTCCCGAACGCTCGTTGAAGTTTCCTCGCTGGCCATTATATAACTGGGTCACTACTATAACCTAAATGAAAGGGAAAAGCAACTGTGCAACTGGGTACAGCTGAATTACCCCTCATTGAGTCCCTTTCTATTAGCTGGATATCGAGGTCGTGTGCCCCTCTGTCGACATATTTACAGTTTTTAATTGCAACGGTGTGTGAACCTGTCGGCAACCGGTCATTTTAATCTTGGCAATAATCCATTATAACAGATATAAATATATTTGTACCTAATATATAAGTTTAAATTATTTTTTTCCTGAACAAATATGGCGTTGATAGGCGCAAAGATTCGAAATTAATAATAAAGAGTTAGGACTTGTAATGCATTTCTTCATTTGTTTTTTCATTAAGAAAACCTTTTGATTTTTTATAAAAAAAATTTGTTACTTTTTCCAGAGATACCCACTTTACTCAGGGACTCTATCAAATCATTTAATTTAAACCTTCCAAACAAGGGTGGATTTTATTTTGTCCACGATAGAAAGAATGAACTATTTTGTTCAATCTCGTCCATCTGGGACTAATTCTAGAATACTGATTATCGGGATAAAATAGATGAAATAGAAAAATAGGGTTTTTTTATTCTCTCTTTTTCTTTTAAAAAAAAGATAAAATCTGTGCCGCTACAACCCACGAAGGGTCAGGGGTTGAGTACTTTGTAAAGAAGTACTGTTACTAGATCAACGGTTATGCAAGGAGCTGATTTGGTCAGAATGTTCGGTAGCCTTTCTTTAAAAACGGTTAAAAAAAATCAGTCTTTTTTTTCGTTTGCCTAACCGATTCCAATATACTGTAAACATATGTATATATACGGGGGAAGGTGAATTATCTAGAGGTAACCAACCTGTTCTAACCATGGTTAAGGGTTAAGCTTTCATTACGTGTGACCGCTTCAGTAAGGAAAAAGTGGACACTGGATACGAATCGAAGAACTGCGCCTCAACCACCTGAACTACGGATGGTCCATCTTCACACCTGCCTTTCTCCTACTTGTCTTGGTCTACTTCGTTCCAGTTTGTTGCATGCAGCTCTTTCACATCTTTGTTTATTCTTTCACACATTTGCTTCCCACGTGGTATCTTGCCAACTATACTGGCATTCATTCTTGTGTAGAGGCGTCCTGCTACATTTCTTGGAGCCACGATGTCCCGCCCATCGTAACCTAGCCTCCATATCATAAGATATTGACAGACCAGCCTCTTCAAGCAGTTCACTGTTAGTTCTTCTCCTCCAGATGTAAATTCTCTGATCCCTAATCGCTCCTATAATTGAATAGAGGATTTTCACAGGACTTGAAGCCGTATATCAAAGCTAGTTTTTTCATGGAATTATACACCCTTAGCTTCAGAACACAAGTTAAGAACCAATCAAGTGAACATAGAACATGAAGACATGTGTATATTTTTACCAGTATATTTTTATTGTATATTGTATAATAAATAGGCGAGAGAAAAAATTAACTATTTATAAGTTTATGGGTTTATGGTCTTAATAGTTTTATGATAAGAACCTTTTCATATGATGATACGATGGTTTTATATAGGTAAAAGAAAACATTTTTTGTATGCTAATGATCTAATAAAATTGAAATAGGGACGGTAGTCATACAATTATAACATATTTTAACGTTCTGTATTTGTATTTTTTATTATTTTAATAATTTGATAATTAACACGTACGGCATCATTTTATTACTGCGTAATTAATATAAAATAGAATGTTCTAAGAAAAAAGTAAGTCACGTGGCTAATGATTTATGACATGATCACGTAATTTTCATTAAGTATTTTACTATAAACTTCGTCTCATAACCTTGCAAAAGTACTTAATAACATTAAAAATTGCTTCGTTCTAGATATTCTTTGGAACAATTCTCGAAATCATAAATATAGGTATCTTAAAAATGATAGTCAAGACCTTATGTCTTAAGGATGACGCGTTGGTCTTTCATTATTTTTTGTTAATTATTAAAATCGTATAGATAATTTTTGAATGACGACCTATCACTGACGACATTATAGATAGTTTCAGCTTTGGTATACATTATGTTTTCAATTTCTCTTTCTTGCTCCGCAAAATGCTCCTATCTATTCCCTCCTCCATCATAAAGTTCTCTTTGGACACTTTTTTTTTCCTTTTTAATAAACATTTATATGATGATTTTTTTCTTACGATTTTTCATCATTATTATAATTAAGAAATAATATGGGCCGAAACTTCGATGTTTATTAAATATTTTTTTTAGTTTAATTTTTACTACTACATTGGCCATCATTTACTTAATACATTGAACTAGCAAAAAATGCTTTATTGGCAAGAAGCAATGCTGCCCAAATACAATGGGTTGATCTAATAGTTGATCTCTGAGTCTATCATGCGAGACAATATAAACAATAAGATAAACCAAATACAATAGTACAATAATCACTGCACTTTTTGTTTAATTACTAAATTACATTAAATTTTTATTTTTATCCGTTTTGTTTTGTTATTGATATTATACATTTTATCCTATTCATTTATCCTACTCTAGCATGAAGTAAAGTAAATTTTCTAAAATATGATCTGTTTACATTCAATTGTTCCCGAGATGCAGTTTTTTTAAAAAAGCAATATTTCAAAAAAAATTGACGAAAAATCAGTAGTTGTTGAATTAATTTTGGAAAATATATATCTCAGGAACCATGAAACGTACAAAATATTATAAAATACAAATTATAAAGCCTTAAATCTCTCCTAAACAATTCACGGCGAATAAATTAATTATAAAACCAATTTATGGCAAAAAAATAGGAAATCAGACAAGTGCAAATGAGGAACAGCATATCTCATATCAATAGTAGGTATAAAATATAAATATCAATTATAGATAGTTCATAACTCCGAGACAATTCGATATATCACCACTATACTTGAAAAAATACTACCATGTTGTTAGGTCTAGGTCTACTGTTACTAGGTCTCGAAATAATTCGGTGATATAGGTTTAAGAATTTAGGGTCTATATTAATTTGAAAAATGGAAATTGAATGAGAAATGCTTGTCAGTTTTCAATTTCGAAATTACTTAATACGAGCTAAGCAAGGAACAGATTCTTACCTATGTTCTATCTGGATACGAAATGTGGCCTCTTACATGGGATGAATCTTTGACAATAATAGTTTGAAGAAATTCTGCTGGAAGCTAATTTATAGAAATAGAA
>NW_027115055.1:1082110-1084081 GCF_000696795.3 Halyomorpha halys
GTGTAAATATTGTTTTATTGACAAATAAAGAACGTAACTAAAGAGTCATCTTTATCGTTACACACGAACACGCACTAAAACGAACACCTAGTAAGAAAGGCCTGGCAAACCTGAAGGTTCGATGCCGATACCACCCACCACCAATCGTTCTCTACATATCTGTCTAATGACGCCCCTCAAAACAAAAATCTAGCAAATCAGACTTAACGCAATCTTCCCATCTACGTTTCGGTCTGCCCTCAGACGTTTACCCGTCAGTTCAGAGTTTATTAATACTTTGGGGATCCGTTCGGTACTAAGTCCCACAATCTTACTCGCCACAATAATATGACTTGAATTCTTTTTTATAATTCAAGTTATAAGATATTATTATATTAGAAAATATAATTATATTTCCCGAGTGCAGATCCCTCCAACTTGCCAAGATAGTAAAAAAAAAAATTGTATTGTTGTCTTTTATAGAGCAGGAAAATATATAGTTATTATAAGCGCCTTTATTTAACATAATTAATTAAAATAAAGTTGCTTCTTCAGGATAAAGGTGTTGCACACTTTGATACAAAACAAACTTCATACTTAGTTTCCAATTATACAAAATCTTTTAATAACATCTTATAGATTTATAGAATATATATTTATATGAAACTACTTTCATTTTTTACTATATATTCAGTCATATTTAGTATTTGAAAAAATTGGAATTCAAAGCCACACAACTTTCCGTTCATGGAAAATTGCTCTCTTGATTTGCGAAATAACCTTTCAAATTTCAAACAACTTTCAACAATTCGAAAGCCTCGTGATGAAATAATAAAACCTTAATTTATGGCTATTACTTAATCAATACTTAATTACTTGGAGCTCACTCCCATTTGAGATTGTATTGACTTGAAGGCTGATCAACAAGTTTCAATTACTACCTATTAATTAATGTTTTAACATTAACATTTATTTTTGAAGAAATTAATTTAATTTTTAAATTAAATCAATCAATTTAATAGTTATCTTTAATTTTAATTCCGTGTTGCTACAGCAGTATCTAAGACATTTTGTCTGTAATATAAAAATAAGAAATGGGACTTGATCGAATTTTTGTCTATGATATGTTGTTTTGTTATTGTTTTTTATTTTATTAATTTAACTGTCCCAAACAAAAACCAATACATAATACAAAAATAGGAGTATGTATCCATAATAAACAAATATTCTTTCATTTCATCATCACCTCTGGTCTCCCTTCAAAACAAATAAATCTTTCGCATATAATGTATTGATAATAATGTTACAATTATAAATAGGTATTTTTTTTTAATAGTCGAGTATATAATTGTATTTTTTATCAATCGACTACAGAACAAATAATTTGTCAGAGATATAAGGAATATTAAACATAGTTATTAGTATGTTAAGTTTAACATTAGTCTTATAAATAAAAATATAATTATTTAATTTCGATGAAAGAAAAAAATAGATAAGTGCATAAATTTAATGAAAAAATCTACATGATTCCTGGAGACTCGAGGTTAGTTAAGTTTGACTTAACAAAAATGGACTTAATATGCTAGTACAAGAAGCTGAAGAACTTATTTGAACGGACTGAATCCAGTAACTGCCAATCCGATTTTATAAATTTTACTTAATTTAGATAGATTATTTATTCAGGAACACTTTAGGAATTGGACATCTCGATATGATCCATTGGGACAGAGAGTTAACCTTATACATAAAAACGCATCCTTGTCATGACAACTTCATATCCTCCGAAACTAATGTACTTACTTCATGAACGTTTTAATAAGCTTGAAATTAATGTGTGAAAATGCTGTATTTTAAGTCGCATAGCTTACGCACATGTGGCCAGTTTTGTTACTCTGTTGGTTCAGAAAGCTTCTATGGGGGTTGATTTTTTTCTCTTCTAAAGAATTGTTTCAAAAGCACTACGATATGTTACAAAAATACTGTCGGCTTTGT
>NW_027115055.1:1084131-1086677 GCF_000696795.3 Halyomorpha halys
GAGTTGAGCTTTGGGCCAGGGAAGGAATTCCTCCCGAATCCTTACAGTCCAAAATCCTTAATGCTCCTTACTTTGTCACAAATCAGCTCATCCATAATTTAACTGTCCCAAACAAAAACCAATACATAATACAAAAATAGGAGTATGTATCCATAATAAACAAATATTCTTTCATTTCATCATCACCTCTGGTCTCCCTTCAAAACAAATAAATCTTTCGCTTATAATGTATTGATAATAATGTTACAATTATAAATAGGTATTTTTTTTTAATAGTCGAGTATATAATTGTATTTTTTATCAATCGACTACAGAACAAATAATTTGTCAGAGATATAAGGAATATTAAACATAGTTATTAGTATGTTAAGTTTAACATTAGTCTTATAAATAAAAATATAATTATTTAATTTCGATGAAAGAAAAAAATAGATAAGTGCATAAATTTAATGAAAAAATCTACATGATTCCTGGAGACTCGAGGTTAGTTAAGTTTGACTTAACAAAAATGGACTTAATATGCTAGTACAAGAAGCTGAAGAACTTATTTGAACGGACTGAATCCAGTAACTGCCAATCCGATTTTATAAATTTTACTTAATTTAGATAGATTATTTATTCAGGAACACTTTAGGAATTGGACATCTCGATATGATCCATTGGGACAGAGAGTTAACCTTATACATAAAAACGCATCCTTGTCATGACAACTTCATATCCTCCGAAACTAATGTACTTACTTCATGAACGTTTTAATAAGCTTGAAATTAATGTGTGAAAATGCTGTATTTTAAGTCGCATAGCTTACGCACATGTGGCCAGTTTTGTTACTCTGTTGGTTCAGAAAGCTTCTATGGGGGTTGATTTTTTTCTCTTCTAAAGAATTGTTTCAAAAGCACTACGATATGTTACAAAAATACTGTCGGCTTTGTGTAATATTTTTGTAAATTCTAAATTTAATTTTAGTTTATAGCAATGTATCAAATGAATCTAGGGATCGAAAAAACATTGACATTTTCGGCCTTAATTTATATTTTACCTCTAAGATACTTTTATCTTATAATTTTATGTATATAATAAATCTTGAAAGAAGATATTTTATTATATTAGCTATCTTTATATCACATTATATATTTGTTATTTCTGTTCACCAGTGAAGATTTTTTTTTTAATACTTATGTGAATATCTTATTGTAAACAAAATCAAAGGCTAAAATTGTGAAAACGTGATATTTATTAAAATTTATTAATCTTTTAATAAATTCATTGTCGTTTTGACGCTTAAAAATGTCAGCAAAACTTGAGTCTGTAAATTTTATATCCTATTGTTATTAGGGTGTTAATAACCTTAATGACAGTTCAAAACTATCCAAATTGTCATCGTATTTAATTATGACACTGCAACTATTATTTGCTGCATTATATTTACCATATTGTTTTAAAAAACGAAGCTTTATAAATAATTTTCATATTTTGTATTCTTCTCCGAAGAAATAATAATTTTGAATTTTGTAACCTTATATTGTAGAATTCAATAAGGAAGAACGGAACTCTCTGAAATAGTAGTGCACGAGAATATTTTACTGATCTGATTTTCAAATATTGTTTTTTTATTTCAGATTTCACGAATTATGTTGGAGATATAGGTTTTTATGTGGAATTAATTCCCATTCATGCATAACTGAAAAACCAAAAAGTTCCTTTTTCACTCACTATAAGTTCTTAATAATTTTACTGCACGATAATTTTTTTTTTAAGCAGTTTTGATATTCTACGATTTTAACCCTCAAAGAGCTCTTAAGGTCCAAGAAATAATAATTAATAAGTACTAAGGCTAATAATAATAAGGTTCTCCGAAGAAATAATAATTTTGAACTTTGCAAACCTTGTGCAATTCTTTGAATCTAATGAAGTAGATCGGAACTCGCTGAAATAGTAGTCACCAAATTATTTTACTGATCTGATTTTCAAATATTGTTAGCATTTTATTTCAGATTTCACTAATTAAATTGGAGATATGTTTTTATGTGGAATGAATTCCTACAAAGAATGAGTGTTAATTTTTGTAAGTATTTTCTGATTATCATGTAGGAGTAGTTTCCATGATATTTACCAAAATAAGTTCGCTCTAAGTAGATTTGATTTCTCGTACTTTGGAAAAAACGATGTAGGTTTTTGAAAAGATATATATCGGGAACTATTAAACATAAATAACTCTAGTACTTTAGTAAATTTAAACTTATTAAAAAAGATGTTTTATAAATTTTTATCGTGTGATTTATAATTTTAAAAAGATTCAGCACTAAGTGAAAATGATCGGAAATTTTTAATTTTTGGCTAAAATTAACTTATCGAAAGTGATATCAATTTTAAAATTTAAAAGCTCAAACGTCAATTGGAGTTCTGGCAATGGTCAGATTTTCCACTCAAGTTGAATGTTTGCGGCTTTAGCGCACTTGCTCAGCCTCCACTGGCTCATTACCAGTGATGCAGCGAGAGGGAAGCGCTGGGATCTTATGAGCTCTGCTATGCCCCTTACTGGTGCG
>NW_027115055.1:1086809-1099097 GCF_000696795.3 Halyomorpha halys
TAAAAAAATTTATAAATTATAAAAAAATCAAAAATTAGGGTAAATTTGTACAACCAAGGGAGAAAGGGGGCCATTTTTCCCCCCTTAGGCTCTTGCACTTCAACTTTTTGACTATTTTCATAGCAACAATGGGAACGCGAATAACTATTATTCGTGTTTTTTTTTTTTTACCAAATATATAAATATAAATATAGTAAGGAGAATTGTTATCGTGAATAACAAAGAAGTCGAATTTAATACAAACGATTATTTGAACTTATAAAGTGAACGCAACATTCACTTTTTTCCGATGTATTGATGCGCGCCCCTAACCAAAATTTTTTTCCTATGTGATAAGAGATATACATGCACATATGTAAGGACTGATTTTATACAGATACTATGCGCCAGTGCATGTTGAAGCGTGGAGTCACAATGTTTGATCATGGAAGATAATGATTAACATAATTGTTTTTTATTTACTATATCATATTTTATTGTGTTATCACATTTTAACATTTATATTGAATTGAAAATGAAATAAGAAAAAAAAATAGTAAAATCAATTTAAAATTCTAATGACAAGCTTTTGATCGAGTCTGGCACCCAGGACTGCTATACAAGATTCGTAAATTCCTAACCCCTACATACTTCCTCTTTATCCGTTCTTATCTCTCGGACAGATTATTTCAAGTAATTCACAACGACGCTTATTCATCTATATTCCGTCATTCTGCTGGTGTACCTCAGGGTACACATCCTTGGTCCTATCCTTTATACAGTTTTCACAGCTGACATCCATTAGCATGGGCTTCACTATCCTCACCACGTATGCTGATGATACATGACTATTTTCAGTAAACAATGATCCTTACATTGTATCCCAAACCCTCCAATCCCACATCATGGCCATTAAAGAATGGTGCCAAAGTTGCAGGATTAAAATTAATTCCAATAAATCCCACTAAATCACATTTATCCTTCGTCGTAATTCAATGACCTCTTGCCCTTGATCCTGTCGAACAGATCCGTTACTTAGGACTACATGTCGACAAACGACTGACATGGAATCCTCATACAAGACTGAAAAGACAGGAAACTACTCGTCGATTTGACTATTACAACATTTACTAGACAAACGGTCTAAATTGCCAATCCATTGCAAAAGAGAGATCTACATGACTATTATAAGGCCTATCTGGACATACGGAGTTGAGCTTTGGGCCAGGGAAGGAATTCCTCCCGAATCCTTACAGTCCAAAATCCTTATTGCTCCTTACTTTGTCACAAATCAACTCATCCATCATGACCTTAATGTCCCATATGTTGCCGATTTGGCCAAAACCAGATACCTGTTTTACTGTTGTTGAAATGTTACTTTTTAAAAACCTATATCTCGAGAACTATTGAACGTAAATGGCTCTATTAGGACTTACATTTTAGAAAATTTACTCTACTTTAAATTATAATCTCTTAATTTTCTATTGTTGATGGTAGTTGTAAAGATACAGAGCTCCGAATAACAAATTAATTATTTTTAACGTTTTGAAACAGCCACCATTTTTTATTCCCCATTCCCCCCCCCCCATACTTGGCAGACTCATCAACTATGACTAGTAATTATACCTAGTTTTCAATTAAGTAATCAAAAATTGGAGTGAAATAACTGCCTTTTTTCTCCTCTTGGGCTCTAGTACTAATATATCCTTCCAGTGACGCCCCTCAAAACTAATTCTACTAAATCAGTTCTAACGCAACATTTTTCTCAGTGAAACATTAATAGTAGAAGACGATATTTATCTTACGAAAAATTCGTATTATATACTAAAATATATAGTAATGTGACCCTAACAAAAATCCACCTACTAATTAGGAGCTTAAGCTGAATTTCAACTCTCATATTAAGAACTTAAACTATACATCTATAGTGTAATTTTTGTTTATTTTATATTTAAATATGTACATTAATTACAAATCAACAAAAATAATTATTATAATTTATTCAAATTTTAATTAAAAACGTTATTTTCCCATTTATTCACATACACTTAAATCAAAAGTACTTAGTTCACTAGATACAATTGCCAAGATGCCAGGTAGTTTCCACATTATTGCACTTCCAATGGTTCCTTTAAGGAAGTGAAACCTCTCTTACGTTAAAAGGAAACAATGCCAAAATGTTTTCAAAAACAATTAAGTAAGTAAGATGGACCTAAAAGAGAATTTATTAAGTTTGATAAATGTCACATAGCTCCAACTTTTTTTAGAGTATTTATTTAATTTATTATTTTTTTAGAGTAACGTGATATTTATTCAATAAATATAATGAAGAAGGAGGCAATGTCATCCGAGGTGGAAGATATTAAACCTCTACCTGACTCTGATGTGGATGGGATAAAAAACTACTATTCAAAAATTTTAACAATTTATTTTTTAGATTAATTTTAACTTATATTTACTAAAGAAACAAAATATATTGGTCAATAGAAAGAATATATTTAGTGATAATTGAGGGAAATAATTAAAAAAAAAAAAATTACAGTGAAAGAGTATATGAAAAACAAAAATATATAAAGGAAATTTTTATTGACGGCAACCCGGACTTTCTTCCTATAATCTAAATACTTCATACGTTCAACTATCTTCTTCCAATATGAATCATATATTATCATTTGTTAGATTAATTAAAATTATAATAAACATATATACTACTATACCAGTAATGTATTAAATTAAATTTGTAACAATTTAACAAATCATGAACTTTTTGGAATTGTTAGGGGTGCAGTACCTTGTAAGGAAGTACTATTACTAGACTAACGGTTGTACAAGGAGGTGATTTGGTCAGAATCACACTCGACCGTCCAACTTTTTACCCAATTAAGGGTAACCTCTTTATGAGGCTGGACGGACCCCGGAGGGCTCCCGAATCCTCGGGGGACTCACGGCTAGAATGAAACTGAAAATAATTATGTGGCCCTGCCGGATTTAGGTTAGATATATTTAGGTTCAAATTGTTTCAAAACACTCACTGGAAATAACTTAATAATTTGAGAGACCATTTTATTTTCTTATATCTTTATTGAGACTTATAACTGTACATAATAATACATTTAGTAAATCTGCTATGAGTTTATAATGTAGTGATACAGGCGTGTAGAGAAACTATCCATTGTTAACAATGATGGTTTTACATTAGAGGTCTCGAGGCCATCTTCTTTTCAGGTGCCTCGGAAGATTGTCAGGAATGGGTGAGGAAGCAAGGTTAGAAACTAGTGGGTTTGAGTAGTTAAGCAGTTTTTGATGGAAGGAATGATATCTGGTTCGGGCTAGATTGGATACATATGGTCTTTATGTATGATTTTATTTGTGACAAAGTCAGGAGTATTGACGATTTTACGAAGGAATTTGGATTGGATACGAGAGGAATTCTAAGGTTTAGTGGAGCTCCAAAGCTCGACTCCATATGTCGAGATAGGTCTTATTATAGCTGAGTAGATCAGTCTTTTGTAATTAATTGGAAGTTTAGACCGTTTGTCTAGTAAGTGCTGTAATAGTCGGAATCGACGAGAAGTTTCCGGTCTTTTCAGTCTTGTATGAGAATTCCAAGTAAGTGAATTCCAGATGTAGTCAAATTTAAAATTCGGTTGTGTAGTTTGCTCAATAAAACGCCCATAAAATGAGCAGATTATGTGAAACCCCTAAACAAAAAAAAAATTAAACAAATCATACGGTCGGTAAAACTCTTAGGAAAAACGAACATTAGCAATTTAAAAAAAAAAAAAAAAAGATAGAACTTAGCAGTAATATCACCAATAATTAAGGGCTTCTTATAACATTTTTATAATGATTGAAAAAATAAATATATATGAATACTTAAAAAAAAAGAAAATTAAAAAATGACATAATTAAAAACACGAATAAATATTATGAATCTTAAATTGAAGGAGAGATGGCTATAAAAGAGATCAGGTGAAAAAAAAAAAGATACAGACGACCCACAGAAACAAACATTTTACTTTATAAGACACGACAGGTCACCAACCGAAAGAAACGGCCGGGATTAAAATCGTTAAAGTAACAGGTTTAGGTATAGATTCGTGCTTCTAAAAACACCTCCTGTTTCACAATGAGGTGCAACAGCGATACCAAGTCGTGTAGACTTGATCCGGCGAGCCCAACAGGCTTCGCTTCTCTGGAATGCTGTTTTGAGGCAACTCGACTATTTTGTACACTTACGTTCGCCTTGTCACGTAACTATGCAAATTTAAAAAAAAAAATGGCGATTGACAGATGTGGTAGTGGGGGATTGATAGCAAAACTTCGCTTACTTTGATGTAAGAATGAAGCTTTTAGATTTTCACAAATAAGGTATTTTTTTACAATATATTGTGGACCATGCATGAGGTGAGATGTGTGAAAAGGAAAACGCACGCTTTTTGGTTACAATCCTTAAGTGTGTCCAATCCAAGAAATAATAATCTTCATTAAATGTTATTTTGGCATATTTTATCAATTACTTCTTCCTTGTTTCGACTTAGTCCAATTTATTTTGTGAAAACAATTCTATTGGACCGCTTAGAAACTGATTCGCATTCACTTCTTTCCAGTTTATTTCCGATAATCTTCCAAGAAGTCTTGAAAAGGAGGGCAACGTGTCCTCCTTACATAGTGCATTCAATTAATGCACTTTTTTCTTGAAGCGATGCTAATAGTAATCAATGCACGTTTCTGTCGTACATCGTATCAGTTTATTTTTAGCTTTTCATTTTTTTTTTTCATCTCTTTTTGCCTCTTCTTTTGTATCATTAGTATAATAATCATAATTATTCCTTCTTATGTAACCATGTTACATTTTAACGGCTGTGTATTCGATAATATCATTGTAAGTTCGTGTATTATAAAGTAATATTTACGCACTAAATGATATTAGGATATTTTATGTTTCATAAAAACGAATTAAAATAAATTGGACTTTAACACTGCTCTGTATTGAAAAATGCAGTATCTTCGAAAAAGTAATATTTGCACATCACTGTAAAGGCGGATCCACATGTTGGCCGCTCGCCACGAATCGGAGGCTTGTACAAATGCTCGGTAAACAAAGAGGGGGCCATCCACATGTCAGTGTTATTTAGAGAAGCAAGCATGGCGGTCGTATAAGTGGTTTCAGCCATTGCACTGGGATTATATTATTTTTATTCCAAAAAAAAAAAAAAGAAAATTAAAGGAAATTAAATATAAATAAATAATATTAAATATAAAACTTATTATAAAAATTAACTACAACCTCCTAACAGCTCTCAGTTGCAACTAGACAAAGAACAATGGTGGAGATGCTACACGAGCGCCCTACGAATCCCTTCGATCTGTGTCCAAAAACCGACTCTCGACGGATCGGCAAGGAGCTTAGGCCAACTCGTACAAGCCAGCTAGCTATCCACATGCTCGTGCATGTCCGAGTTCGCCTTGGCTTGGCCAACATGTAGAGAGAGGCCCCTTAATATATACAAACAATTTATTCATTTGGTTGATGTGTTATAATTTTTTTTTTTTAATTTTAGTGTTATATATTATATTATATTATAAAAGTGAGGCTTATTTGGTTAATAGTGTTGTGATCATACCAAGTGCGGCAAAACAGTGCTTATGTGGTCGCTGAGGGGTTAAACAAACTTTGTACGATTTTATCAGATATAATATTTTCCGAACGTTGTGAGCAAGCGACAATTTTAGCTAGTTTTGAGCCGATCTTTATTGTTTTTGCAATTTAGTTATTTATTTTTTTGTTGTTTTCGTTTCTCATGAATCTTATCGGTGTCTTGTGCGAGTGAGGTTCCCTTAACAATAGTCATGAAATATGATTGCGAAGAATTGATAAAATAAATGCATCTTAAAACAATGCCAGGCTAAGAATGCATTTATAATTCATTTATGATAGACGAAGTGACTGCGGTTTTTGAACATAATGGCGTTGGAAATAAAATGGCGACATCTTTGCTTTTGGTTGTACTCTTCTGTCGAACTGAATACCTAAGTTGATTCGAAATCTTATTAGAATATTCATTAAGCTGAAAGCTGATTGGAAGTTTTTTTTACCTTTCTAGTTGATAAAGATTTTTTTTTTTTTACATTTTCGTTTTCCAACATTGGACCTCATTGTTCAACTTTCGTAGCTCGTCCATAATTCTTGGACTTGGCTTAGGGTTCGAATTTTTGTAGCTTCTTGTGATTGTAATTGTATCATTATATCGCTATGTATTGTACAGTACTGGGGGGAAAAGAAATTAATTTTAATTAAATAAATTAGCCTGAAATATAAAAAAGTAAGCCAACTCAAGGTAGAATTTTATGGGATTTCACAATTACAGGACTCTCCTACCAGCGCCAGATCAAATACAAGTATTTTCCATCCTGAGGGAACAACCCAGAGATGTAGCACAGAGCCGGTCTAGTACCCGGGGAAAACACGTAGGAACCTGACTTAGTAAATTAGTAAGACGATTAGTAACGACTTAGATCATTAATTAATAGTAATTAGGTAATAAAGTAATTCCTAGGATGTTCAGAAAGGTTCTACCTTATTTCCCTCCCCAAGAAACAGTCAGCCAATGAAATGGCTGGAAAGAAATTTTAGGGAAGAAAGTAAAGCTACGAAGAAGGAAGATGATGAGGAGACATTCAGGAGGATTCAGCAGTGAAAAGTCCTAGGCTGCAGTACGAGCCAAACCGAGGGAGCGAAAGAGCTCCAGGACCGGAGTTGATATTCAGCAAAGGTTATCCAAAGCCTGGACCAGCTAACACAGGCCGAGAGGGTTAGAGATACTGAAGTTGGGTCGCTCATAGCCGAGTGTGTTAAGGCATCAACTTTAACTAGCTCCTGACAACATCCAGCCTGGGGTGTCGACTTCAAACATGACCCACCATCATGGTTAGTACAGGGTGGTAACCTGTAGATATCCCTCCACCCCGTATATCAGAAAAGAATAGGAAGAGTGTTACAAAAAAAATTAGTATAAAGTATAATCCCGCCGCTGCATCCTCCAGATAAGTCATAATACCAGTATCCTGTAATTTTGATTGGTAAATGAATTAGATATTAGAATAACAATGGTACCGAGTATTCTAAATCCAATATCACAGTTATATTTTATTAACGTGTTTTGATTCATAAGTATTTTTGATAAATTAGACTCCATATATAAAAACCTGTCATAAACTTGATTTTATGATTTTTATACCCTGCATGCCACCTGATAAGCATAGCTGAGTAAATTGGTGAACACGACACCTTTACAAAAGAAATTCGATGTTTAATTATAGCCAATTGTATCTAGCAAACCAACAAGAGTATGTGATGTTTAGTTTTTTATTTAAATAGCTAAAGAATTGATTTCTAAGAACATTAAGTTGGTTATCATAAGGTACCCATAGAAACATATAATACAAATACATAAATATATAATAAATGTAGTTTCTAGAATACCAATTCTTCTTAGAACCGTGGTTCACCAGAAACATCGTAATATATTGAGGGACTGGTTGTTAATAGATAAACAGAGGGAATCAATAGCTGAGCTAAAACTCTCTTCTAAACGTCTTACATAACCGTTGATCTTCTCGTAACGATATTGGTCGTTACGACAGAAATTTATCAGATGTATGCCAGTGATTACCTGACTAACTATTATGCGGGAGGATGGATCCAGCACTATCCACTCTAGCTTAGAGGAGGGCAATAGGTCACAGCCAATAAGGAATCTCGTTGCCTGGACAAACGACCATACTTTCCTTTTCTCGAGGATCGATACATCATGGTTGAAATCGATAGGCAGAGACCGGCCTTTATACCGAGTCAATTAGAAAAGCAGGGCGAAAGAAAGAACAAGGAAAGCCGAAGACGTTCGACACCCGCAGTTCTTTAAGAGTGAAGGTAGTTTCCCACGCAGTGTTACGTAAGGCGACCTATAACCTTAGTAGCGGAAACGGCGAACGAGGTCAGGAGGCTTCGCTATCTCTGGAAACTGAAAGACATTGATCTGGGTCTATGTTCCGGACGAGATAACGTCTAGTCACCTTCACATTCTTCGAGGAAGATACCGGGTATGCGACCGTTCTTCAGCAAGCGGGAGTTCAATAGGTCACTGTGACCATAACCCTTGCCGAAGGTGAAGCTGAACGTGTCTAATGAAAGGTGAGGTAGGTCATCTTAGCATAATGAGGTATCCCGGTCGAGGTATTTTTAAATTAGTAAGCTAACCTCTGCGAGGAATGTGAATTTTAATCAGTCCAATCTCGACCTAACAAAACAGTTATTATTATTATTTTTTAAATTACCTGACGAAATGTTTTTTCCAGTAATGTAATGCCTAATAATTATCCTCAAATTAAATTTTTGAATAAAAGCTAATGACATTGTAATTTTATACGGGTGATATTCACCTGAATGCAGTTTAAATATGGATGGTGATGATATTGTGAACTTTTCGGAAAGTAATATAAAAAAAAGCTAGATACTAATAAAAGAAAAGGCTTCTATCTAAATAAATTTCAGGGGAATTAACAATATCCTGAATGCATATGGATATCCTCTCTCTGATGCCGGCAGGGGTCACTGGGGAAGCAAGCTACTCTTGGAGCAACTTGATAGCACTATTAATTGTCAATTTAATGGTGAACGAACAGTGATAATAAAAAGTATAATGTTTTAAATATTTAAAGTGATTGATAGAAAAATATTGTGGTTAATGATTCGATTTGGGTACAATAGTAGGTTATTGAAAACATTTAAAACTTTGATACATCTAATCTAAGGTCTCCATGTCTTCACTAATTCCTCCTCATATACAAACATGGCATATTTCTAAACTTAAATGTTTATCAAATTCTACATTTAAACTGTTCAACCTCCTTAAAAGAAATATACTAGAAGATCCAGTCGAAAAGAGTTCTCCATTCGTTTCCATTTCACTTTCAACACGATTATTCTCATTAAAAAAAAAAATTATTACAATAATTTAACTAATAAGAAATAAAAAAATAATAAACCTAAAATACATCCATCAGAACTTACACAAGATTAACAATGTTATATCCTATCGTAAATAAAAAATCCAAATTAAAACCAGAAACAACAATTCTCAGGCCACTGCTGATGTACGGCTGTGAAGTCTAGGGAGCTGCATTCTTTACGAAAAGGAAAAAAATACCATAATTTCAAAATAAATTCTTAAGAATCGCAGTTAATGCTCCTTGGTTTGTAAGAAATAGGCAATTGCATCGGAAATTACAAATGGAATCAATAGAAGACTATATCAAAAAAACGGTTCACAAAATTTCACTCTCAGTTACCGACAGTTAAAGGAGCAGTAACTTACAACTTGAGAAATCCAACCTCATCCAGAAGACAGAAGACTCCTGCAGGACATCCTGTTATAAGTTCTATATTTATCGACTCTATTATTAAAATTACTACAATCTTATTTTATTTTTTATTTTCGTCTTTTTCCAATCCATAAATGCCATTGTTTTTGTGCTTAACATTTATTTTTCTCTGTTCTTAATAATTATTATTTTTATCGATTTATTTTATCTTTTTTTTCCTTTCTTATAATATTGTAAATAGTTGGGGTGTCTTTTGAACAAGACTACACTCCCCTATGATCAACTGTTTAAAAAAAAATAAATAAATAAATATAACTGTTATATAAACCATGTAAGGCCCACCAGGCCGATCGGGTATTGAATTAAAAAATATGAAATATTAAAACATAGTATATGGATAATAATCACTTTGAATAGAGAAAAGTCTAAACTATTATTAGTGCATTTTTATATAATTATCTTAATTACTTAATGTCTCACATCCTCCTTTTAACAAACTACTTCTAATATAATATTTTTTGGATTTAAGATCTAAACTTTCTATTAATTACAAAAGACTCATTTATGATATATGAAATCCTATGTGGACTTACTGTGTTGAGTTTTGGTATTTCACTAAACCATTACATTCCTCTCGTATCAAATACTTACAATCCAAAACCCTTAATTTTCCTTACTTTGTCACAAATCAAATCATCCATCAGAATCTCAATGATCCATTATTGCCGATTTGGATAGAACTAGATTCCAATTCCAAACCCACTTGTTTCTTTTAGGGATTTGAAAAGAAGATGGCCTCCAGATCTTCTCCTCTATAAATGTTATTCGAGTTCTATCAATGAGTAGATTTTCCACATGTCTATCATGCCATTGTATAACTTACATTAAATTTATTTATTGTTTCAAGTACATAACTCATGTTCGACATATGAAGTGATTTCGAATTCAACCAGTTTATATTTTTACTATATATTTTAGTACTGAGTAGTTAAAATAGTTGAGACATCATAACACCCAAGAAGAATGGGAGGTAGATAAGAAGCTCTTTATTAATTTATTTTCATATTTGGTATCTTATAAATATTTCAATAAAAAATAATATATTTACTGGAACAACTAAAAATTTTATTACATAGAAATAATGTTTTAAACAACGATGAATCGTGTTTCAGGCATATTTATGTTGATTATTAAAAAATCTCCTGTGAGATTTGATGATCAGTTGCCCCCGAGCGTGTTGGCGTGCGTATTTACATAAATACAAACAAACATTAACATGTTATTTCTAAGAATGTCATTCTTCCCTAGAATATGTCAGACTATTTTAATGTATTCAAGGAAATAACTGCGGCTGACATTTTGTCTGTCGAAGCTTAGTTATGTAACATTGAAATACGCCAGGGATGAAACTTAAGGTTTGTACGGATTTTAATCAAATACATTTCGCTATTTCCTAATACCTTGCAATACCGCCATAATATTCTTGTGATGTGTTCGAATGCTTGCATTTACTGTTGATTTTTAAAATAATATTTCGAAGATGAAATACAAATTTTACTATTTTCATGGACAGAAAAATAGAATAAACATAAACAAATTATTTTAATTATCTCGGCTATATTGCATTAACTAAACATAATGTTTACTCCCAGTCCATTGTTTCTCTTTTTACTGTTTTAAGGCAAATTCTTTAGCTTTTTTATTATCATTACCTATGATTCAGAACATTTAGCATCGTTACAAATACATATAATGTTTATATTATTAAATCAAATTTATTAATAATATGAACCGCTAAAACTCATGAAGGTTTAGTGGTTTTGTTTCTTGTACAACCCAACCATACCATGGTTATACCACGCTTAACCACTAGATCATTCCCCGATTATAAGTATCCACTTTATAGAGACTGGGTAGGCTCTCAAACCTACATTATTGACTCACGTCAGTAGTAAAATAATTAATAATTATCTACCACTGCCGGATTCGATAGAGTCCCAACAGTTAGTAGCAGAGCACTTTACACACTGAGCTACCCCGCATCCTATATACAGATGCGAAACTGACTAATCGTATTGAAATTGAACTTATATTTATTAGTTTAATTTATTTTATACGTACATTGAATTATAAAAATATTAAATTGAATTACAAAATAAATTATAAATAAATTTACTTTATCGTAATTATGATGTAGATGTTATTTAGACATTAATACTTATTTAGATATAATCCTATCAGAAGAAATATAGCGATGTCAAGTCTTAAAATCAAAAATTTAAACAAACCAAATTATTATTACAGATGTTTTAGAAAATTTAATTTTATATTGATATACCAAGTTTAATTAAATTGGTTGAGTCCTTTTCGATAAAATTAGAAAAATGTAAAAAATCTATTATATTACATTACGAAATTTCCGATCAATTATTTTTGTCCGTATTTTTTTCCAACTACTCAAAAAATAATACCGAATCAACTGAATATAAAGCTCATTTTTCTCGTCTATTTCAAAACATACCAGAATCCTTTATAATCTATACAGATGGGTCAAAATCAGACAAATCAGCACCATCTTCCTTTGTAACTAATGATTCAATGTACAAAATCAGTAACATATTCACTGCCTAACTCAACGCAATAGCAGCAGCACTTCACTTCTGCTTGTCCTTGCCTTTGTCCCCCTATAACAATGTAACAATAATTACAGATTTACAGACTGAAAATTTCGTGCATTAATTTCTACCTACAGATTTTACAAAATTTGGGTATGTCTGTTAAATTTATATGGGTTCCAAGTTACGTAGGAATGAACTATCGCAGGGAATGAACTGCCGAATCAAGCTGTAAAGATGCACTCGCGCAACCGGCAAAGCAGTTTCAACTCCATCAGAAATGAACAATCCCATAGAAAAGGAAATAAAA
>NW_027115055.1:1100117-1101933 GCF_000696795.3 Halyomorpha halys
TTGCCTAATATCCTTTTTTAATAATTCTAAACTTTTAAGCTACCCATATTCGGAATTGTGCAATAATTTTGAACGTTTCTGGTCTTGAAAGGTTGCATTTGGTGTCCCATACCCGACTTTATGGAACACCAAATGCAAGGAGTACACTAACCTTAGAAAAAAAAATTAACTGTGTGACGTGTACTTGTCTCGATTTAGCAACCACTGTTTGGCTCACTTCCGACGTTTTGGTGTATTTTCTTTCTTTTTCTTTTTTTGTACAACTTTTGCACACGGCGATAAAAATGCAGTAAAGTTCGTTACTCAACATGTTCACACATTTGGACTGGCAATAAAATATTGATCTTGTGTACCCAGGCTTGCGCAATATTTTGCACAACCTTCAATATCATCTCCACCCGATTCAACATCATTACACAAATCCGATTATTGCGCAATAATATTTTATGTCAGTGAAAAAGCTTCAACAATGTTGTGCATGTATTAGTATGGGCCGCTTTATATGTATATTTATATCAATTATTTTGAACTAAAGTAACCGACGTGGAAACAGAATAATATACTGCATATATAAATTTTCATAAAAAAAAATTCAGTTTATATAAATGTAAACTGAATTTAATTTATCATTATTATTATTTTCTAGACAAGCAGTAACAAACTTAAAAAAAAAGAAATGCAATTTTTGTTATGATAAAAAAAATTAACAATATTATTAATGACTCTACTTTTGGAAGGAGAAAATTGGCCAATGACAGAATTGGACTTGTATAATAAAATAATAAATTCAGGCATGATATTTGAATGTTTATCAATAGTTTAAACAGAGGTAGTGGTGCTAGGGCTTCAGATATTGTTTTGGGATTCTTTACTCAGTTATTGACAAATTTGCTAATGGTATTTATTCAATTTCACTTTTTTTCTTTATGTAACATAAACCATGGAATGAGAAGCCGAGAAGTGACAATTTAGAAACAACTCAGTAAGAAGTTGAATCATTTTGATGAATTTCTTATATCGTCTAAGTTTGTATGTTCATTTTATTGAGATCCAATTGATTATCCTTTCAATATTAATCAATATGATTTTTTCATATTTGGTTTCAACGGCTAAATAAGTAGTGATGATAAGTCAAAGTGCAGAATGCTAAAGAAGAACATTATTAATATCGATTTACTGTATCTAATTAAAGTAGAATTCGGCTATAAATTTAATCCTTCATCGCCACCTTAAAGAAGTTATTTCTATAAGTTAAATAATTTTCACACAATGAAAAAAATTAAAACAAACCTAATCTATCTCAGGATATGAACTTCATATTTTGCTTGCTAGGAACTCAGATTTACAGCCTGCATCCAGCATTGAGCCATAAAAATACATCTATCTTATCAGATACCTCTATCAAGTTCATTAGCAGTAAATTTGTTGTGATTTATTTGAATAATAAACAATAAATATATTATTTGAACAATGTGCTAAAAAAAAGTCCATAGGAAACTAAAGGAAATATATCTCATTCAAATTCAACAACAATCATTACTATGTCATATATTTTCTAATGATCCATATGAAAAGCCAACCAAAACTATAGAACATTTTAAAATAATACCCTCTACGAAATCGGAATTCTCCTCCAGAATAAAAAAGTAAGTTTAAATATAAAATTAAAATCTATGATATCCATTTCAAATAAATTCTAGTTATTTTATCTAAATGTTATGCATAATACGTTGTATTTATTATTGACAGAAAAAAAATGTAAGAAATGAGACGAACATTACAGTCATATTATTACATTATCATTGTAATATTATCA
>NW_027115055.1:1102548-1123274 GCF_000696795.3 Halyomorpha halys
TAAGGTTTGCTCCAAACTATCAGCGTAATGGTGGAGATTTGGACAGAAAGATAAAACAGTTTATGAGCCCGCTAGTTATGTCATGGTTTTAAACAAACCTACATTTAACATTTGATAGGATCGCGGTAAAAAATAAAATGAAATTCATAGACATTTATTACCTGTTTGCCAGTGCTAAGATTTGTTCTAAAAGAATATAAAAATCGCCTTTGATTGTTCCCGTTAGAACTAAATGGCCAATAACATACACCCAAATGTCGGGAAACATAAAAAGTAAATATTATTACACAGAAGAATTTATTTCAAATGATGATCCTAGTTTCTTTTAAGAGCTGGAGGTAAAGTTCCTTCTTTTTCCCACAATTATCCTTTAATCTTTGGCTTCATCTTACGGATGATGCTATCAGGAACTAATCTTGATGTACTTCGTATTTCTCGTTGGCTAGCGTTCCCCACTGAGCATCATTGACAAGATAAACAGAATCCCTTTCTCAGGGGTTATCTAACAAAGATGTACTTCTTATTCCTTCAGTTGCTAGATGGACTTTCGAGTTCCTCCATGTTGATGACAGATTATAGTACAAGAACCGGGAAGAAAAAAAAGGCCGTTATCTCACCCCGATTTTTGATTACTTTAATGAAAATTAGGTATAATTACTAGTAAAAATTGATGAGTCTCCCAAGTATAGGTAGGGGGAATAAAAAATGGCGGCTGTTTCAAAACCTTAAAAAAACATTAATTTTTCATTCGCAGCTCTATATCTTAAAAAGTAGGAACAACACAAGAAACTCTAAGAGGACATTATTTAAAATGTCTGAAATATAAGCCCTAAAACAGCTATTTACGTTCAATAGTTCTCGAGATATAGCTTTTTAAAAAGCAAAATTTCTTAAAAATCTACTGAAAGTTTAATAGTTGATTAATTTATTTTGAGAAATCTATATCTCAGGAACTATGTGTCATACAAGTGTCTATTAGCACTCAAATTAAAGCTAGTTTAATGTTTATGACCTTTACCTTCGTATGAATAGTAGTTTTTATGATATTTGCTAAAATAAATTGATTTATAGTTGTTCGGACAATAAGTTTCTAAACTTCCATTAGACGTACAGATGTCTGCCAGCGCTCAAATTAAAGCTAGTTAGATTTACTACAAAATAGTTAATTATGTTTATCTTTGTAGGAATGGCAGTTTTTATAATATTTGACAAAATAAACTCACAAAATGTTAATTTCTAGTTGTTCGGTTAAAATATTGGATTTTTGAAAAAATATATCTATAGATCCATAAGACGCACATATGTCTGCCAACACTCAAAATAAACGAAATTTAACTTTCTGTAAAGTAGTTTATGACACTTATCTTCATAGGAGTAGTAGTTTTTATGATATTCACAAAATGAATATAAATTTGGCAAATGAAAATTTGTTCGAACAACTATAAATCAATTTATTTTAGCAACTTTCATGTAAACTAATACTCCTACGAAGATAAACATCATAAACTACTTTATATCTCATTAAACTAGCTTTAATTTGAGTGCTAATAGACATCTGTACATCAAATCGTTTTTGAGATATAAATTTTTCAAAATAAATTCACTAACTACTGATTTTTCAGCACATCCCATACAACATTTTCCGAAATGTTGCTTTTTAAAATGCTATATCTCGATAATTATTTAACGTAAATAACTCTATTAGGGCTCATATTTTAGGAAATTTACTATTATTTAAATGACGTTCTCTTAGGTTTTCTTTTGTTGTTCCTACTTTTTAAGATATAGAGCTCCGAATGAAAAAAATATTTTTTTTATCGCTTTGAAACAGGCGCAATTTTTTATTCCCTCTACCTATACTTGGCAGACTCATCAATTTTGTCTAGTAATTATACATAGTTTTTATTAATGTAATCAAAATTTGGGGTGAGATAACTGCCTTTTTTCTCCTCTTGAGCTCTTGTACTATTAAGTTCTTTTATTCGTCCATACAGTGGTAAAATGTCAATGCGACTTTTACAGTCACAGAAAAAAAAAAAAAAAGAAAAAGGAGATAAATATATTCTTAAAAATAATACATACACATATTTTCTTCTTAATATATACTAAAAATAATTAAAGATTAATTGAGAAATGATCATAATATTAAAAGAATGATCCATACATATTAAACTAAGGATTCTCTACTATACTTTTCTCTCATTACGTTGCAACTACTCTTGTAGTTCCTTATTCGCACCTTGAAAGGTCATGTGCGTTTTTCATAAATGCTTAATAAAAAAAAATTCACAACTTTTTTTCGATCATTTAACTATTTTTACCTACCTGGCTGGTAAAACATTTATTTATTTTAAGTTTATTTTAAATTATTAATTTTATAGAAATAAAAACTTTTTTCTTTATTAACTAGACCATATGTAGCTGCGCCATTTGATGCGTTGACATTGAAATCGGTGAGCTAAATTTTCAAATTTTGGTTTATTTAATTAAGTCATGGTGCTATCACGGGGTAAAAGTACTATCTAATACAGTTTAATAACATATGATTTGTTTTTGGAGAAATTATTTTATCTTGAGATGATCCAGTTCCAAAATTGTTAAGTAAAAAAAAATTTATAATTTATTTGGAATGCAACAACTCATATTTCTTATACTACTTTCTTCTTTTGATAGATAATAACTTTTTTGTTCTATAAATAATTAAAATCAAGATACTGAAGAGTTCACTTATGGTATATGTTATATTATATTTATTTATAATTAATTGTACATTTATTTGATCTTAATTTTTTTTTTCTTTGAATTTATTCACAGTTCGTGGACAAAACACTTTTCAACGAAATAATTTTCTCTTTGAAATAATAACAAAAATTATCCTAATAGTGTCAATCTTCTTTATTAAAACATATTGCATGTCAAATGTTTCGGCCGATTAGGTCATCACCAAGGACAATCTTAATTTAAGTATCAAAGCCACCAAGTGTTGTTATAAGTTATTGATAGTAAAATAAAAAAATTGTGTAATAGGAATTATTAATAAATGCTATAGTGACAAATAGGTTTATTTTAATTTTGTTTTAATCGATTTGTGTTAATCGATATGGGTACAATAGTCTACAAAAATTTTAATAAATCAAAGTGAGACAGTGATACTAAAATTAAGATTGTCCTTGATGATAGCCGGATTGCCCGAAACGTTGGACATGTAATATGTTTTAATAAAGAAGATTAAGACTATTTGTATAATTTTTGTTATTATTCATAAAGATGCTAGTCTCAAACGAGATAATGAATATATGTATATGTAATAATTTATATTCAATTATAACCCAAGAATTTGGGTTTCAGTGGTCTATAAGGATCTAGTGGAGAACGACTAGTTAGCATTGGGTTTTCTTTTTTTCTGTGCCATAGTTGAGTATGGTAAATTAAAAAATTAAAATCTGTACTGCTACAACCTATGAAAGGTCAAGGGTTCAGTACTTTGTAAGGAAGTACTGTTACTTGACCAACGGTTGTGCAAGGAGGTGATTTGGTCAGAATCACGCTCGACTGCCAGATTATTACCTAATTTATGAGGCTGGGTGGACCCCAGGAGGGCTCCAGAAACCACAGGGTCGACTCACAGTGTAACAAAAAACAATTTTTTGCCAAGCCGTAATATAACTAAGGTCCTTGGAGTTCTTGGAGCATCGTGCCTTACCACGGTGCCACTGCGCTTCTCTGCAATTTTGCAATTTTTTTACAATAAAATCATTACCCATTAATTAAATCTGTGTTACCGTATATACCTTTAAAAATACTTTCATAAAAACTATGCCAAGTGTTCGGGTTTCGGGGTTGTTGTTGTTTGACGTAAAGTGATAAAGGGGGTGATAATTAAGCCAATAAAGCTATGTTCGAGTTTAATCATTTTATTTCATCAAAACATACGGTACCTATTAATAAATAATAAATTCTAAAAAAAAGAAAATTTATTTAAATTAGAGCATTTTTTTATTCAACAAAAATGTATTCCGGGTAGAAATATAAACAACAGTTTAGAAAAATGTTTGTAAAATTTTACATTGGTCGTACCAAATTGAATCAACTTTGTTTGGTCATCTCAGTGTTCCCTGTTTTCTCTCTCCTTGATAAGTATCATATTTTCTTGTTATAAAATATTTTTTTTTTAATGAAATACTATATAAATCACATTGTTTAATCATCGGAACAATGTGTTTTCATTGCTTCAACCACATCAGTTTTAATGTAAAATCGATTAATACGTGAATAACCATGTCTCAATTTGCACATCCATGTGAACTTCTGTAACCATTTAATTTTTTCATAGTACAAAGAGGAACAATATTGCGGAAAATATGCGAATGACACATTTTCACAACGCATACAAAGCTAGTAATACATACTGGAATACACGCTATCCATCCATTCATGTCTTGGACTAGAAATCTTACTCATTGGCTAAGCAATCGTAGTCTTTCAAGAATTTCTTATATCTTCAAAATCACAGATGTAGGGATAAAGGAGTAATTAGGGGCATTAACTCATATTTTATATTATTCTTTTCTTCTTACCTCCTTTATTAAATAGATAAATAACAACATTAATAAATATCTAAATATATAGATACGTAATTGGTGCCCTTCCTTTGCCACTTGGCATTATAGAGGGTTGGGGTTGCGCTGAAGGCGGGGGTTAAAATATTTGCCCAGGAGCCAGTGGCCGGGGTGTACATATTTTATATAAGCACTGTCTGTTATCAATAATAAGACATGGTGTATTTTTAATCAGTGAGAAAAAGGCATACACCAGAATTTCGTAAAAGCCTTACTTCATGAAAACTAAATCCTTTATATTCATATTTGAGTTTGAACTTGATTTAATGAACAATTATAAAATAAAATAAAATAACTCATTTGACCGGTAAAGTTTTATATTCTTCTGTATTTCTACAACAATTATTTTAATGAGATACTGGTAGTTCCAATTTCATACAAATGCATTATTTCCTACATATGTATATATATGTATAAAACAAAACACATCGATGGAACACAAATTTACAACAGTTTATTATCTTTCAGACAAAATAAAAATAGATATTCTTGTATTCTTATATCTGTATCTCACAAAAATTGTTTGGCATTGATATTTTCTTCCTTTCTGTCTAATGACCTTCAAGCAATAGTTAATATGCTCCTTACTATGTAACCAACAATACCCTCTCCATAATGATCTTTATGTTCCAATTGTATCAGACCTAATTATATCTAAATTCACCACATTACATGAGAAACTCACTTATTAGTACAATCCCCCTCCGTATAATGTTCCCCGAATGTTGAAACAAAAGGCAGTGGCCCAGAGACCTATTGTAAATAATTATGTTGGAAGTCTGGTAATGGTCAGATTCTTCACTCAAGTTCTGAGCGTCTGCGACTCAACGTCTCTGCGTCTGAGCGCCCTGACTCATTCTCCACCGGCTTTTAATTCCTATGACGTGATTGAGAGAGAAGCGCCGGAATCTTCCGGAGTCCTGTCTTTACTCCACGAGTGGGAGAGAAGAGCTGGGTTCAGATTTCTTGAGACTAGATGTAAACATTGTAAATAGTAATAATTTTGTTTAAGATGCTATTTTATTTTATTTTATTTTTTCTCTTCAATTTCTAATTTGTTTGTCATTTAATTTATATATTTGTAAATATAGTGCGAATGAGCTCATTGTTCCCTATTACCATTGTTTCTAAAATGTAAGACAGAATGTAATATTACACAATAATAAAAAAAACTGAAATAAAATTGTCATTTTATAACTATAATTTATATTAAATTTGTTTCAGTACCTGGATTTCGATAACCTTCCAGAAACGAACTTCTCATGCGACAAAAAAGTCATAGGTGGTTATTATGCAGACGTGGAAACAGGATGTCAGATGTTCCATGTCTGTACTATTGGCCAAAAAGGTAGTTTTCTTTTCAGTTATGAATAATTAACTTTTAAGTTAATTAAGTTAACTTTTCACTTTGAGAAGTACTTAATTGTTAGTAATTGAGAACATAATTTCAACTGTACTTTAATATGTTAAAATGTACCATGAGAATAAAAAAAAAATGGTATCCGTCATTAAAAAAATAACAGAATCACATTATTTTTTCTAAGCTATATATAAATTGATAGAAACGTAATTCACTCACTTTAACCGGACCCCAACTTTCGGACTCAGCAGATCTCAAACATTATAAGTGAATAATAAATTTGAGACCTGTTCAATAAAATGTTAAAGATCAATAAAATAACACCCACTTTATTTTAAGAATAGAATTGAGTATGAACAGAAGAAACTGTGAACGGATTATAGTCATTCGTTCACCTCATCAGTGTTTCTAATTTTCGTGGGTTCAGGTTTTTTCATCGTTCCAGTTTTAGACAAAACCAACAGATTGTGGTTTTTAAGACCCGCCGAAACTCAGTCGTGTGTTACTTTGCAAGGTGATGCAAGTAAATTGCAGATATCTGTGAACATGATGCGTATTTTTATTATTCCACTTCCCCCCTCCCCACCGTATCAGGTTAATGCCAAGGATCTAAATAATCAACCATGGTTGTCACACACAAAAAAATTTCAGGGATACTGAAATAAGTCACCAGTTTCGAATCGGTGTGGATAACTGGATGTGAAAATTAATCGAAAAAAAATACATCAATATTCATTCACTGTGAAATTTTAATCATTTTTTTTTAATTTCATTAATTAAATTTATTTATGTATGGCTGACATCCTAAATTTAAGAGGAACAGTCAACAAATAATTCGTGATTTTTTTAGAGAAATTTTATTACGACTTTTAGATTTTTTTAATAGTTAATATAAAAAATATTTACAATTAGCCTATAAAAAAGTTTAATATATTGATATACATTTAGTATTCTGCTCAACAAGCCTTGTTCAATTTAAAAAATTAAAATTGTATAGAAAATTGTTTATTGGGATTCTACAAACAAAGTTTTGTTCAATTTAAAAAATTAAAATTGTATAGAAAATTGTTTATTGGGATTCTACAAACAAAGTTTTGTTCAATTTAAAAAATTAAAATTGTATAGAAAATTGTTTATTCGGATTCTACAAACAAAGCTTTGTTACGCATAATATTTGTACAAGATATTATCTTACCTGCAATAGCGGGAAACAACAGATAATAATAAAAGCTTAGCGAACATGAAGGTCTGATGCCGATATCACCAATCGTTCTCAACATACATATATCCAGTAACGCCCTTAACAACCCAAATCTATCAAATCAGATTTAATTCAATCTTCCCATCAACGTTTCGTTCCACTCGTCGGTTCAGAGTTTATTAAAATTTTAGGCAATCCGTTCGTTACAACCTTACACGCCCATCTTATCCGCCGCAATGCTAAGACCTGAATTATATTTACCGAGTACAGTTCCCTCAATTTAGCGCTGTGTAATCTTCTAAATTCTCCTGTCAACTGATCCTTTTTCGGTCCGAATGTTTTACATAGTTAAAAAAATATTCGTAAAATATAATAACACAAATTAACCTATCTGTTTTTTAGTTTATAAAACTTCGTAAAGAAATCAAAATTCATATTAATAAAAATATTTCAATTTTCGATTGATACTTTTTTTTCTCAAGGAGCGTCAAATAATTAATATAATTAGTTACATTCAACAATTCATTAAATACAAAACATTCATTAATTCAAATAGTTAAGAACAATTGTATTCTTAGTTATTTTGATTGTCTCAATATGATTACTAAACACTATCTCTGCTCAACTTTCAGGTGAAGTCACTGATATCAAATTCCTATGCCTCAATGGTACAGTTTTTGACCAGGAGACTAGAGTGTGCGAAAGGATTGATGAAGTTGACTGTTCCAAATCAGAAGACTTCTTCGGCCTAAACTTGGAACTTTACGGCAACAATGCCAACCTTGGGTAAGTTTCAATTCATAAAATAAATTTAAATATAGAATGGTTTATATGACATGATAAATGTGTAATACTTTTAACATTATTAGCACAAACTAATAACGGAATAGCTCCAGATTTCGAGTTGAATCTACGTCTAAATTTAATCCAGTACCATTAAAAAATAATATAAATATTAATATTTATTTATTAATTAATAAATATACCTATTTATTTCAGAATTCAACCCGAAAACGAATTCGATTGCGAAGATTGCAGTACCGATGAAGATTACGAAGAGAGCGAAGAAGCAACCACATTCGCCACCTCTACAACAACCACTACAACGACAACTACAACCCCTAAGCCTACTACAACGCCTACTACCACTACCACTACTCCCAGGCCAACGAAATATCAAACTTCCAGCCAGGATTCGATAGCAGCTCTCTTAGCTCTCCATAATGCGTTCAATCAAGGTTTGCAAAATTCCAAGGTCAAACCCGCTCCTCCAAGAGTGATTAACAACGCTTTTTCACCCACAAAATCGACTCCGAAACCATACACGGCGTATACTACTCAACGCACAAGTTCCAATTTCAAACCTCATAATTATAATTCCGATTCACAAAGTTTCGGATCATTAAATTTACAACAGCAGGAAAGACCATATTTCTTCACCCCCACAACAGAAAGATCAAACTACCATCATTTTCATAATGGTGATACAAGCTTCGGCCACAGCTATGATTCAACAAGGCCTTACAACTTTCAGTACTTCCATGCAAGAAAGCTTCCCGATGTCCAAGGTACCATTTCGGTTGTCACATCTACAAGCACTTCTACTAGTGTAAAAACATCCAAAGGAAATACGACTATTGAATATCCGACGGGATACGAAGATTACCAGGATGATATTCACGAAGTTCACGATTCGTTTTTTGCCGATGTTCCGAAAATTAGACAAAAAAGGACTTCTGAGAATGACACTCAGTTGCAAAAACCTGACAGGCAGTTCGACAAATATTATACCGTAGAAAAGAAATTAGACGGGAGAGAAGAATTCCTACAAAATTTATTAGGATCAATCGACATAGAAGATAGGATTAAAGAAAAAATGTCAAATTTATTTAAGAAAGAAGAAAGCGAAATGGAAAAACTAGAAAATTCTGGAGGAGTATTAGCTAATATCGGAAACAGACTTGTGGAAAAGGTTAAAGATGAACGGGACATCAGTAAAACAGGAGGGATTCAAGAGGGTGTTAGAAAATTGAACGAATGGAAAAGACAGTTTGAGGATATGCGAAAAGATATAAATTTAAATTATACATTCGAAACAAATGTTAAAGACGTCGAATCCAAAATTAGAAAAAAACGGCAAACATCTGGTACTGGTGAAATCAGACGGGTAACGACTCCTCCCCCACCATCGAGGAGGGCTCAACCGCGAAGAACGCAACAGTCGACAAGTCCAGAACCCCAGAGGTTTAATCGAAGAAAAGTAATTAGACAGAAGATTGACACAGAAAAATTCAATTTGGGGGAAAGAAGAAGAACTAACGATGGGCTTCACGAGTCGAAGCCTGTGTCAGAAGCCATAGATGACGACTTGACGACGATAGAATACAGAAAAACAACGAGAAAGGCGAGGGAACAACCCAGAGCGACGACTAGTTCGAGAAGGGCTTTTAAGTTTAATTACGAAACTACGACTGCTTTCACTGAAACAGAGAGGAAGCCGCCAGTAAGAACCTTGGCTCAACCAAAGCCTACAAAGACGTCATGGGTTCAGGTTCGAGAAGACGATTACCTTCTTCCTAGTTCCAGTCCACCTCCACCGCCAGCGAGGAGATCCAGAAAACGTCCTCGCACTGACTCCACAACAACTACCACTCCATCCACGCTAACTACCTCTTCATCCCTCTCCCCTGACCCGAATTTCGATTGTGAAGGGAAGGTTAAGGGTGGTTTTTATGCAGACATGCACAATGATTGTAGAGGGTTTTTCATATGCTCACAAGGAGAAATTAATGGACCGTAAGTACTCTTATAATCTTGTTTCAAAAGTATTTTCTTTTTAATTCAGTAATAAATCGAAAATATTTCAACATTCTTAATATGAAAGCTACATATTTGTGTAGGGTATCCAGTTATTTATTTTTGTCATCTAATTAACACATTAAAATTATCATAATACTAGGAAAAGAAAAGTTATAAGTTTAGGGAAAAATAATCTGAGAAACAAAAGCTAAATTAAATTTCGAAATAATTTGTGATAAGGCTATAGTTACTAAGTGAATAAAATAAATAAATTACTGATTATAATCGTTTAAACTTTCTACATTTTAATTGAGCATTAAGTTATATCCTGATTTTAAGAGCAATGGTATAATAAAAACTACTTAGAAATATTTTCATTTTTAAATAAAATTAGCCAATGCACGATACATCTTCCTATATTGGGCTCTTCAAAAAAAATATATATTTTTTTTTTATAGTATTTTCTATATTATAGTACTAATAATTTTCATTTCAATAAATGGTTTAGATTGGTAAACCTCTCCTAAAATTAATTTGCTGTGAATGTTATGAAAAATAATAGATTACAATTTTTTAAACTGAATTAGCCTGAAATAAGTTTTTGCTCCAGGCAGTAGCAGGCTGGAGAAATAGACCAACAGTAGGAACCTGAATCATGATGAAATAAACGTTATCAATGATTGTTCGTCTTTGTAAAAACTTATAGTTCGCTCTTCAAATACTAGAGACCATGTCTTTTGTAGTCTCCTAGATTTATCAGTCTTAAACACAATGCGTTTATTTGGTTTATTCAATACACAAATGCCTTTTAGTTTTAGCTGTGAGGGGAAAAAGTACATATTGCTGCTTCGTTTGAATTGTGGCACACATGAAAGAAATAAAAAGAGTTTTTTTTTTTTCGTGTGTTTGAAGTATTCCATAGATTGTACCGTGGACTGGAGTTAATTTGAATTTAACTCCAATACCTTCGAGAAAGTCTGTTGGACAACGGTAAAGAAATTCATCACAGTCTATAATACAATCTGTGGAATGCCTCCTATTCTAAATAAAATCTAATTTCTTTTTTATTTGGCGTCATCAAAAGCAGCGAAATCTATCCCATAGATATCTTTTTAACTGTGATGTCACTTTTCAAATTAGGAATGAGATAAATGCTACTTTAAAGCGGAGCAAAAGAGCACTTTAAAAAACAAAGAAATGCTCTTACTATTTATATAATAGTATAATAATTTAATATTTATATATTATTCAACGTATTTTTCAAATATGAAGGCGATGGCCGAGTTGTAGTGTCTTTTAAAGACTGTGAACGAGTGAATTATCATCATATATATTATCATAGACTCGTCCCCTGTCTTTAAAACACAACAGCCCTAATGAAGCCCAACAAAATGGGGTGAAACGTAGACAAATAAACCGTTGTTAACTACGTTTTGTTCATTTTGTCCGCACCCCTGACTACCTCCTTCATATTTCGAAAAATGTTCTGGCTACAACCTTTTTTGGATGGTAAAAATTTAAGGAAAATACTTTTCTTTTTTTTTTATCTCTCCTTATTTTCCAAATTTACGTCCACATACCTTATACCTTATGGTGTCAGTGCAGCCTAGATTCATCCCTTAAATGCTTCTCTATCCGTTGCCAACTTCTTTACTCCTCAATTACTTACTATAATTATAATTATACAATACTTCGTGATTCCTCAATTACTTACCAAAACCAATATCAGGTCCTCCCACTTATACCAGGGTCGTCTGCAGAGTTCTTTTCCCTCAGACTTTGCTTCCAAGATACTTTTTTGGGATTCTATTGATCGGCATTCTTTGCAAAACGTCTAACACGTCAATTCTTTTATATATTCCTTTTTTATAGCGGATTTTGCACTGTTTCTGCTCTTATTCAATCGAATCTAGATTTACAGAGAGCTTTCCTCTAGAATTTCATATCTATGACGGCTTTCGAATTTTTTATACTAGGCCAACTTTCAGTCGCATAGGTATAAAAACTTGTTTATACACTGTCATCTTTGTTTTCAACTCCGGTTCTCTTTTGCCGATTATAACGTTACGGAGTTGGTGGCACTGGGGGTACGCATTTGTTGCTTTCCTCATGTCCATGTACCATGGAGGTCTATAAAAAACAAAAAAATCTTGGAAGAATAATTGCAATTGAAATGTCTGTTATCATTATGTTATCCACAAGAGATTCTATACATTAGGAAAAATAAAAAGGGCAATTCTAACTAAAACTACTTTCCTGCAAATGAGGATTGAAAATCACCTGAAGCATTTTTGGGATGGTTATTTAGTTGATTATCTCTGTTACTCTTTACAAAATAAAACTTTTAAAAGCTAATAAATAATTCCTACATCTAGTAACAAGTACCTAAAGCATGATTTAAACAAAAGATATGCCAACTTTTTTGAAAAATCTTGATAAAACGCTAAAACTCAAACTTACCATTTTATCTGTAAAACTGTACCTAGCAAGCTCTAGTGGCGAGAAATTCAAATTTCCTCTTTTTAATATTATCACAGCTTTAATTAGATCACATTTGTCTTCTTCCATCCAAGCTTACTCAAAAGGGATGAGAGCAAACCCCCAATGGATCCTTTTCAATGGAGGTCAGGCCTATACAAACTTGTAAAATCCTGTATAAGTCGGTTTTGAAATTCTTGCCACTGGAACTTGTTTTTTTATAGTACTAAACCTTTGAAATGATAGGGAATTCAAACTCTTAAGTTGTTCCAAGGCCTTATTTGTTTTAAATTTAATTTCAAGTGTATAACACAGGTATATCTAACCCAATTGTATTGAAACAAGTTTTTTGTTTTTGTTTTTAATGATACAATTGTAACTGGATCAAATTTTAGATGTCCAGTTTCTGATTATCGAATAATTTAATTTCATTAGTTCACAGACATAACAGAGATATATTATCGATATTCATAACATAATTAAAAGGAATAATAGACATTCTGATTTTAATTAATCAAGTTTAAATTCACTTTTTTAATTATCAGACTTATTTATATATTTCATGATTTCAAATTATTTATGATTTTTTCAGGCTTCTGAAATCTCACTTCTGGTGTGGTGCCACCACTAAATTCAACCAAAGAAGCAGAACTTGTCAAGCAGAAGACTTAGTCGAATGTTCTGTTTCTACGAGATATTTTCATCTGAATAATGATTTTCTCCCTCCTGGTAAGACTTTTTAGTAATATTGACATTAGTAACCAAACCATGAATGAAATAAATTTTAGTAAAAACGTTTTAATGAGCAGTAATTATAAAAAATTATGATGATAATGTTTACAAATCAATTATTATTTTAAAAATAATGATTCAGCATCAGAAAATTTGCGTCTAGTTGTTATTTAATTACCTATGGAAAATAGGTAATGAGCTTTGATTCTTTAGTAAATAAAAAAAAAGAATTATTTTACTTAACAAAAAAAATCAAATAGTTCTTCATAATTTTTTTTCCCCTCTTTTTTTAAAACCTGGCATATTTTAAATATTGGAACACATTATAACATTATCAAACTTACTTTTAAGTAAGTTGAACATATAATTTTAAAAACAGTGGAAAAAGCTCATTATGGTAGACACCGTTATCATATTTATTTCTAGGGATCAATGTTTATTTAATAAATATTTAAACTTGATATCATTTTTCTATATTCCCTCTACTGGACATGTACTAATAGTACAAGTGTGCTAGTTTTCAAATGTCTTCTAAAACAAATATCAGTTCTCAGTTCAGCCAGGAAAAAAATTTTACATTACTTTTTGTTGATTTTTATCTTATTTAAGAACTAAACAACTTCAAAAAATAATAATCTGCTTCCTAATGTATCTAGGACATACATTGGTTTTTTCGGAATTTCTTATTCATCTGTCTTTCCACCCTTTCTTTCCTCTTATATGCATTTTCGTTTAAACATTTATATTTTTTTATTCAAAATCTATCTTGAATTGAACAACTTTGTTCCTTTGAAAAAAGTTTCTAAATAAAATTATTTTTTATGAGTAAAAGTATTGTTTCTAAATTACATTTGTTTATATTTCGATTCATAATCATGAAGCTATTCAACATATTACTATTAGCCTAGTCAGCTTTTAATAAAAAAATTGTTGGCTGAAATGTCATTAATCTGGTTCAGATTTTATTCAGCAAATTAAGGTCATAAAAAATTATAGGCTTATATACCATCCTATCTGCAAATGGACCTTCTCTTTTTAAAGAAATATGTCATGCATAGGATCCCTATTTCACTGTAGTTCAGTCATCTAGTGAACATAGAAAGTTTCCCCTCTCTCTATTCTTAAATTTATAACTAACTTATTACATTAACAAACAGTTAATGAAAAAACTTTACATTTCTCAGGAAACAATTGTGTTAAAGACGATATTTATCATTTAAGTATTGCATATCATGGGAGTCTTTTTCGATGTAGAACAGGCTTTTGATCGAGTCTGGCACCCGGGACTGCTTTACAAAACCTTTAAATTCCTCTCGTATTCAATCCTTACAATCTAAAATCCTTCATAAAATTCTCAATACTCCTTACTTTGTCACAAATAAAATCATACATAAAGACCTTAATGTTCCCTACGTAACCGATCTAGCCCGAACCAGATATCACTCCTTCTATCTAAACCACTAACCACTCAAACCCGCTAGTGTCAAACCTTGCATCCTCTTCCATTCCTGACAATCCTCCGAGGCGCCTGAAAAAAAGATGGCCACGAGACCAGTTAATGTAAAATGTCATTAGAGTGCTACCAGTGGGTAGTTGCTCTACACGCCTGTATCACTCCATTTTAACTAAGATCATATTTACTAAATGTATTATGTAATATACAGTTGTAAATTTCAATAAAGATACAAAAAAAAAAAGTATTGCATATATGCTTTCATTTGAGACCAAATGAATTAAATAAATACTAACACATACATTTTTATTCTAGCATCAGAAGATGACCTGAAAGGAGGCTTTGAGCCAATGAAAGTCAGCTAATAGAAGCAAGAAGAATTAATCAACAGAATAGAACTCTATTTGAAGGAAAGTGACTATTTTCAAAATTTGTGACTTTTAAAAAGTGAATCTATTAAATAAAAGTGAATTTAGTTTATAAATCTTGGATAATAAATATTTTCAAAACTTTTTTCTATGATGTATATATAATATATATATATAGTCATATATGTTACATTATTGTAATAATTGTATTAATTGCCATACATATTTAGAGTAATTGCAAATATATCTTGTAATATAATAATAAATTACAATTTGTTTCTAATTTAATAAATTTATTTATCTCCTTTTCTGAACAAAACAATTAATAGAAGAAAAAAAACTAAGTGCCGACCAGAAAAAAAATTGTAAATAATGAGAAGTAAATAATACACCTCCTAGTAGTACCAGGTGACAGATTTATTTTCATTCAAGTACTTTATTTAGTTAGTAAGTTTCTCTGTGCCTGTCCTGAATGCAGACAAGAATGAAAAAATCACAGTTCCTATGATTGTCAAATATACCCTCCTAATTCCTCTCCCTCTCCCCCCCCTGCTACATAAAAATAAATTTAAAGGGGATGATAAACTAGAACAAAGGTAAGGCATTGAGGATAAATTTTGAGAAAAAAAATTATTTTACACTGTTTTCAATTGTATCTTTGGCATGTTACTGATACCACCTGTTATAATTAGGGACTTATTCTTAATAAATGGCATTATTATTATAGCCATTAATTTTTTAACATATCAATATCTTCAGATAAAACCCATAAATATTGAATGGAATAGATATAACAATTGATATAAGTAATTATGTTATGTTACTTGGTACTCCAACAAATAGCAGCAGAGGTAAAAAAGTGGTAAATCATTAAAAATAATTAATTTTTCTATTTGGAGATAGAATATTCTCCAATATATATTCTTCCAATTATATAATTCCAATTATATTCTCTTCGTTTATAATTATGTCAAGAATCCACTTAAAGTTTTTTAATATTATAAAATAAAATCTCATTTTTTCCAATGGCTTTTATTAGTTTTTGTATCTACAAATCATTTCTATGATAACTGAGATAATGACACAAAGGAAAAAAGGACATCTTCACAAGAACTACAATTACATAAATAGGTCAAAACAATTTTACACTAAATAAGTTGTGGTTAAAAACTTATAAACATTTCATCAATAATCTTATGTTTTATTATAATTCTAAACGAGTTGGAACAAAAAACTTAAACATCCTATCCACAATTTTTAGAAATGCATTATTATTGGCTCTACTAAAAACTTTTCTTATTTGATTAAGCCATAATGGAAATATTAGTTAGTTCTTCATTCTTTCATTCATAGAGTTTTATTATATATAAGTTTAATTATCTAGAAATAATGTACAGTGGCATAAAATTCTTATCAATTTAGCCTGATCAGTTCAAAATTTACTGTTTTTGAGGATCGTATACAAATATTTTATGCCACAACAAAGTGAGTTATAAATTAAGTTAAATGGATTGTTCATAAAGATTAAGTAATTTTGGTACAACTTATTTTTTAAAATGAAAAAAAAATTGAAGGATTTTTTTTACTTTTTAGTGCTTGGTGATACCAAAAAATTTTTTATTTTTCCTTGTTTCACAAATGGCCAACACATGGACATATCAAACTCAAATTGACCACTATATTGAAACAAAATGGTAAATGTTAAAACTGAATTCCAAGGATTACCCTGTAAAGACATGTAACTGGTACAGAACTTGAAACTATTTAAGAAAGCACTCACCGAGAAAAGCAGAGAATGAAGTTGACATGTAGTATCACATAGAACTGAAGAGTTTTTTTGGATTAGTATCTTGAAATTTATAACCTCAAATTTTGAGCAAACGTTAACAACTTTTTTTCTAGGTCAATTAAAAAGGAAAAAATTACTTATTGGTCAATTACCAAAAATAATAAACCAAAATGTATAAATCAAATTTTAGTACAAAAATAGATAATGCAATTCTGTTATAGGATATCTAAGGATTGCTGTTGATTTTATAATTATCATTCAACTTTTGAAGCTAGGAAAACATTCACAAAACTAAAAAACTTGGTGAATAATTTATAATTTTTCATTTGGAAGTCTTACTTTTCACCTCTTTAAACATTTTAATCAAGCACCTACATAAAAATAATTTACTTCGTAATGAAGTACTATTTCCTGAATAACAGTTGTACAAGCAGATAATTTGGTCAAGATCACGCTCAACAGCCTAGTTTTTTCCCAGTTAAGGATTTCCTCTTTATAGAGGCTGTATAGGTCCCAGGAGGGCTCCACAGGGTTGGCTCAGGGATACATTAATAGAATATATAATTATCTGCTATAGCCATATTCGAACCTCAATCCGGAAGTTAGTAGCACAGCATCTTACTGAACTACTCAATTGTCAAGAATTTACTTATACCAAGTGAAAAAAAGTATTTTCATTTTTTCAAAAATATTTATTGATTGCAATAATTTATTACACTTAATTGGAAAAATATATTTTGAAAACTGTTCACTCATGACTTTAATTACTAATATTCTTAAAAATTCTACTATTTAACTAGAAAACTTTATAAGAACTCTTACAATCACAATTTTTTTCTATAGAGTAAAGGACAAGAAAATGTTCATAACTCAGGAACAATCCTTGAGGTCATATCAAGAAGAATAATGTAACAAATGCTTAGCTTAATAACACATAAAGTACAAAAATGCATTTAAGAAATTCAAACTAAAATTAGTGACTATCAAATCTTTGAAACTTAAAAGCAAAGGTCAATTTAGCATAAATCTGCTAATTTTTTGGTTATCAAAAAAATTATTTTCATTTCATGTTATAAATATCTATTAACATGGGAATATATTTAACATGTTGCAGTAATAGTTCCATAGATTAGGGATTTAAATTAAATCTTGATTCAAGTGGAGATTCCATCAACATAAATAGTTTTTTATTAATATTTATTTACTAGATGGTAAAAAGTAAGTTCAAATTTATACAATCAGCATTGACCAAGATGTTAAAATCAGTTACATTTAAAAGTTAATTAAATAACAAAATTATATTAATTACACTGCTCACTTATGTTTTCATTAAATATTAAAACTAATCGATTATCATTATAAAAATAAAAAAAATGTACAACTTAAAAAATTATCACTTCGTTATAAAAGTTGTAAGGTGAAATGTATGTAGAATTCATGGTACTCCAGTTGGTATCACAAACGAAATAGAATCTCCAAATTCTCCAAAAGCTACTCGATAACTTTGAAATATGTAAATCCAAGTTCCGATAACAATACTCCATATAAGTGCTCCAATCCCAGAAAATATAACATCTGAATACAATAAAATAGAAAATTAATCATATATCATTAAAACATATTAAGATTTTTATCAACTTAATTTTTCATTACAAAAGTTAGCTTCAACTAAATTACAACAATTAAGCTCCATTTCTACAACATTAAGTAAATGAACCTTTTTTATCAAGCTATAATATTTTTAAGTCAAATGTGACTCTCCCTATCTCAATACAACTTTTTCCAATTCAACTGAAAACTTGTCTATCTCAATTGAAACCTTTTCCAAATGAACTGAAACTTTTTTTATTTCAAGTGTTACCTTTCCAATTCAATTTTAAATATTTCCATTTCAAATACAACTTTTTCCACTTCAATTGTAACAAAACCGACTTGAATTATTTTATTATATAAAAATAATTATGTTAATTTCTTAAATAATAACTTATCAAATAATTTTGGTAAAGACAGGCTCAGAGGGAAGAGTAAGCAGCCCACCTGTGTGTGGCCATCAGGATCGTCTGAGATAGGAATTAGGGGTCAATGAATAACTTATTGAAATAAATATCATTTGTTGTTGAAAATAATGATTTAAAAAAAAAAAAGATATCACACAATATTATATCACTGTGTCCTCGAGTAATGAGTATGTAATAATGTGCTTTAAGTGATATCATCAAAAAGCATCCTACAGACCTGACGACATTTTCTACTGAATAAGTGAAGAACATAAAAACAAGAAATAGAAATAAGAACAGTCCAGAGCTTACATTTCAGTTCATGAACACCACAATTAGATATAAAAAATTAACACAAAATCCCAAGAAAATTTGATGTTTTTAAAATATATTATAATAGAGCCAATGTGACTTAATTTGAAAACAAAAAATATTTTACATATAAGAAAATTCTTTATAATACAGAAAGCATCAAAATTATACATCACTTACATCTTTTAATTGCACGCTGTTCTTCATAAGCTGGTTTCCGAAAAGCTTCATTAAAGAACCAAACTGCATTAACAAACCAAACTATAGGAAGCCCAAAGAATCCAGCTAAAAAAAAATTTATAATGGAACTTAATTAAATTTGAATAATTGTTTTAACTTAGTATAAAACTAAGGACAACATAAAATTAATATTAGATAAAAAATTTTAACTTGATTCAAAATTTTAGAACCCATTCAACATTTTTCAAAATAATAATACTCCAAACATTAAATATACAGTAAAAAAACAAAAACAATTTACTCAAATAAGAAATTATACTTATAATTATCTTTGAGCCTGTAGAGAGAAGGGGAAAAAACTTGATAACTTTCTTTAATCTAACTCTATTTCATAAATGAGATTTGTTTTTAAACACAGGTGAATAAAATTTGGTACTTCAAAAATGTGGTATATGGTTATAACAATCAGTTAGTTCAATTGAAATATGAATAGTCCCTTGTTCATCTGTTCTAATCCGTTTACATTTTACTCATTATAATATCGAAGTTAGGGTCAAGAAATAACTAAACTACCAGTCTTCATTTATTGTTCTACAAACTTGGCGAACAATTAAAACATTTCAATGACTTTGAGCAAGAATTCAATTGATTATAATTGTAAAAGATGATACAATGTATTAACGTACACAACCAGTGAGAGGTTGCCTGGATACTTACTCTTCATTACACAATTCCTTAGACTCTGACTTTATGATAAGATATGCTCACACTTCAGAAGGCAAGGCCAAAAGTGATTTAGTTCTACAAGCCATATGGATGAGTAATGTACAATCAGTCCTTAAGGATGATATTAAAACCAGAAACCAACTCAGGACTCTAGTAAGTAAAATTTACAATGAATCAATTTCCATTAGAAATGTGAGGAGACTGACAAAAGCAAAACTAATTTGAAGAACCAGACATGAAGAAACCAATCTGAATTCGCTCAGATTGGTACTAGTACTGGTCAAAAAGGGTTGGAACAAGTCCTGCAAATGGGGATCTTAAGACTGAGGCCGTATGCACACATAGGTACTGAAAATGAACTGATCACTGACACGAATTACCAACTAGTTTACTTTAAGTCACTCCCTGTGTAATAGAATGGGATATCCACACAGCACCACTGGTTGTGGATTCTTCTGATATTGTGTGCAATAGCAAATAAACTTGTTTTTTTTCTAGTTCTATAGACCATAGTGCCGAAACGACTAGGTGGTTTTAATATTTGGGCTGTCCATAGATCAGGTAGTTGAGGCGCAGGTCTTTGCCACCAGGGACCTTTGGCGGCACTGGTTCAAATCCCGCCAAGGGTGTTCCAATGGGGGCGATCCCATTTAATGAAAGCTTGACTCCCAAACATAGAACAGGTTGGTGATCTCTATATACACTCCTCCCC
>NW_027115055.1:1128911-1135573 GCF_000696795.3 Halyomorpha halys
AACAAATTTTTTAAAAATATATTAAAAAAATAAATTCAAAAATTAATTATGATTGATAAAATAAAATAAATTATGGGTGCTTTAATAAATTAACTATTTAGGAATAGGCTAGGGATAGGTTTTGTTTGTCTATTTTGTGATTGATTGGGGAAGCTTCTAATTGTATAAAAATGGTTTTGGATAGTAATCGTTTGTTGTGGTTAGGGACAGAGGCTAGTATGGAGGTATTGTCAAAATCAAAACACTGTTTTCAATCTACTACCATCTAATTCCACGATTATTAATCAATTTATTTTTTTTTTACTATTCAGTTATCAGTTATCAATTTTTTATCATTAATGATTCAATTCAATATTTTGTGTAATTCCAAATTTGTTTGTATACTATTCCTTTTCAATTTTATGTTTCCTAAATGCTATTGTTATCTCTTTTGTTCTATAACCCTGATGAAGACCTGAAACTCAGGTCGAATTGTCGGCATAAAATAAATAAATATGGTTTTGTTCATTTATGTTGTTCTTTGCTGACCGCACCCCCCCGACAAACCTCTCCAATCATTAATCTACGGTCAACTATCTACACCTCATTATACTTACTATGTTTCTTTTTCTTTTTTTTCTTAGGAACCTCTTCTTTAGAAAATTCTTCTGAACCTAAAATTAAAGATTGAAATTCTTTTAAGTATCAAAGGAACTTTAAGAGTGAAAAAACAAATACAATAACATCTTTAAAAAGATTTGGTGGTTAGTGGAGCTGGAGGAAAAGTTAGTTGAAAATGGCTGAAATGAAGTGAAGAATTTGGCAATTCATAACTCTCCTCTAAAACTCTTCACAGTGTGCTAAAGGTTTTTAAGATGATCATATTCAGGAGTGGATCCGAAAATTTTCTTTAGGTTATATGCAAAAATCAAACTTTATAAGGGTCCATGTTTGATTTATAACAAAATAAATAAATGTAATCTGATTTTATAAATTAACTAAACTACACTGCTTAGATTTTATATATTCTTCTAATGAACAGGGTATTAATTTTTTATTCATAAAAGCTCTAAAATGGACTAAATTTTACACAGATAAACCGTTGTGTTTTACGCTGTGAAACAAAATAAAACAAATAGAATTAAAAGTTTTTTCAAATTTCTAATTTGCAATATAAATTATTAATTGTGGTATAATTTATTAATCAATAAATTGAATAATATTTAATTTATTAATAAATAAATTGTCATTTTATCAAATCTCAAAAGAAATGTGGCAAAGAGATTTATATTTCTTTTATTTATAAAAGAATTTGATTAGTAAAATTAATGTGTAGAATTATTAATTTTACTATTAAAATCATTTTTCATTTTTTTAATACATTAAAACACTTAATTTTTCATCTAACAGATAATTTGCAATTTTAGAAATTACTACAGTGCCATCAGTATTGAACAATTGATAATGTACAGAAAATTCAGGGCAGAAACCTGCTAAAGTCTTACTAAGAATAATTGAAATTAACCAAGATAACTAAAGAAATGAACAAACGGTAAGATAAATCTTTTTTATCTTACCTTCTAAATATTTTCTGCTCCTCTTTTTTGATTTTGAAGGCGTTTCTGGAAAATAAATAAAAAATATTAAAACAATAGTCACATTTCATCATAAAATGAAAGAAAAAGCTTTAGGTTTCTACATTTTACTTATGATTTAAAAATACCCATTCAAATGTCAAGTTAATCAAATAAGTTATATTCAACTAGGAATAAGATGGGTGTATAAGGTTGTGGGAAGTCCCAGTACTACTAAGTAGTAACTAACGGATCCCTAAAATGTTAATAAACACTGAACCAATGGGTAAACTGAAATGTAGATGAGAGGATTGCGGTAAGATTTATTAAATAGAATTGGGTTTGGAGGGGCATAACCGGAAAGATGTATGTAGATGATGTTTGGTGGTATCAGCATTGAATCTTTGGGTTCGCTAAGCCTTTGTTATTATATTTGACTATATCAGCGATTAATTCTATTTATTTCAGTCAGTTAGAATATCATTGTAAAAAGCTCATACCGTCTATAAATAAAAATTTCAGTAATTTTCAATAACTTTTGTTTTTATGACCACCTTCCTGGTCATTTCTGCCATATGGGGAAGGTTAGACAACCAAACTATTCTAACCATGATGGGGGTAGGAGGGAATTCAAGACTTCATTTCGTAGAACCACCACAGAAATAGAAGTAGACCCCCCAGGCCGGATTCGAACCAGCACTGCTGCAATCACAAGGCAGTTAAAGTTTACGCTCAAACTCCCTTGCTTCAAATGGCCTTAATTTTCAATAACCATAATTAATGCATAAGTTTAAATAACACAATGAAAAGTTAAAATTTGAGCATACATACCTTGGAAATCAGAAATGACTTGAGGTTCTTCCCATTTTATTTTTATGTTTGAAAATTGATCAAACTCTGAATCAGTAAAATCATTACCTAAACAATAACAAAATATTACATTTATAAAAAATAATAGCTAACTAATGGTTATAAAATAAACTGAAATGCAAATTAATGTTTAACTCTATAAAATTAGATTTGTTAGAAAGAAGTAAAGATCAAAAGGCTGTAGGTAGAAATTACCATTCTACTATGAATTCCAATTTTAAGTAATGAAAGTACTAATATAATAATACAATGCTAAAATTATTTAAATTATTATTTTTTAGTAAAAATAAACATCGTTAATGATTATATATTTTTTCCTAAATATTTCGTTTATTAACCGAATTATATATTGAAAGGTTTATCTCCTGGAAATGAGATTAGCTACATCTCACTTGTAGTAACATTTAGAAAAAAAAAAAAAGAGTATGAGTAGTTTTTTCCCACAAAAGGCCATTTTTGGAACGCTGAGCATCGTTTGGTCATTTAATAGTATAATTTAAAAAAAACAATTGATAAAAGTCATGAAATTTTTATAAAATTCACTAAGTTTAAAAAGACTTAAAATTTTTGATTTTGGCTTTGTTATTTATGGGAAAATCTGAATTATGCTTGGAGTACATAGCATATTCAATATCATACTTTTTGAGCCATTTCAATTTTGTACAATGTGAATGTATATATTTTAACGTTAAAGAATATAATATCTCAATTAGAAAGCTTATTTAATTAACAAAAAACCAGGCAACTTACTTCCTAAGCTCTGGTGCTTCCTTTTTTTTTTCTCTGAAGCAAGCTTATTTAAAACATCTCCCACGTTTTCAGTAAAAAATTCAGATTTGGTTCCTTCATCTTCATTAGGATCTAAAAAGATAAAAACAAAAATTAGAAAAGAAAAAAAAAAGGCTGGCAGTACATAGGTCAGTAAGTGCATCTTGTTGTTTTTATTTTGGTGTACACTTCATAGGTTTATATCTCAAACGATACTGGGAGAGCACCTTCTGCTGACTTAGGCAAAGTCCACCCCTTAATTCTGCTGTTATCCCCCGAAGTACTATTCATAAACTTTTTTTTTAAGTGCACACAAAATATTACTACATTAGCCACTAGTAAATTTAAGTATATTGCTTGAGAGTTTTCCAAATGTATAAACAAAATAAAATCGGAATCTGATGAAATTCATGTTACATCCATTTTACAATAATTCCTAACTTTGCTTGAGAGTTTTCCAAATGTATAAACAAAATAAAATCGGAATCTGATGAAATTCATGTTACATCCATTTTACAATAATTCCTGACTTTCGTCTGAATTTAGGCCAAATCAGAGAGCAGTTTTTGAAATTTAGGCATGTCAAGGAAAGTATATTTAAGCAAAAGTAGTCAATGGATTCTGATCAAATTGTTTGGGAACCAACAATCACATGATATGATACCAATCAGCACAATCCATGAAAATTCCAATAAAATCAGGTTAATGATTCGATTGATAATGCCTGAACTTAAATCAGACTAAAGACAGACAAACATGGAACCAAATTTGTTCGTAGATGTCAAAACCGTACAATGCGAGTGAACATTTCCCAAACTTAGGACATCCATTTTTTCATTTGCTACATGAATACAAATCTTCCCTATGTTTGGTATAGAGGAAGTAAAACATTTCTTACTTTTGAAGTTTTTAACAATGAAATTGTTGAAAGATATAATCCTTTACATCATTAAAAAGAACTCATTATCCTCCAGAGCTAGTTTTTAATATTTTTTTATTTTACTAGCTTAAAACCTTCATAGGATACTAGTCGATAAATCAACTACAAAATATTTCTGGCCTCTGTTGGTTTTTAGAAGAACTAAAGGCTGTATTTATTATATTTTACTAAGGGTTATTTATTTATTATATTTATATTAAGGTTTTTTAATAAAAGTAGAGGGTGTTAGTGATGCCAAACAATTTTAATGGTCACAATTTCCCATAATTCATCAACAGGTTTTTTGTACCAAACAGAACACCAATCAAATGGCATCTATAGTACAAAAAAAGTATGTTTCAGGAAACAATATACTATTACAAAACCACAGTGACAAATTCTACATATGCCAATGGTGAAATCTTCATGAATGAATTCAACTGGAGCTGAAGAATTGATGGTCAAGTTACAATAAGATCGGACATTATCAACAAAATAAGATTTATACAAATAATTTTGTTTGAAAAAAAATTGTCTCTCAATATTTACTCTCATACCTTCTTTGCTCCTTCTGCTCTTTTTCTTAACTTTTAGAGGCATTTCTGAAAATAAAAACTGAATTAATAATAATAGTAACTATTATTACTATTATATTATAAATATAATAAATATTTGTTACAAACTTGAGCATAAATTAGAAAATTAATATTTAGTTAACAAAACAGTAAAATGAAACTTCATTAAAAGAGGCACTACAGAGATTAAGCCAAAGAAGCACTATTGGGCTTGTAATCATTGAAGATAAAACTAAGATGTTAGATACTAAGGAAGTGCTTCCCATGATGTCTTTCTTGACAATTTTTATTTTAAAGCCAAGATGAATTTCACTATAATATGAAATAATACAAACTATAATCTGGCAGTTTACCAACCAAGCAGATTTAGTGTATCTATACATCGTATAGCAACAAACTGTTCAAAACGGAAAAAAAGGAGAACCTAAGGAACAAATTTTGTTAATTGAGTTTGAAGATTAAAATTAATGATGAAATTAAGAACATTTAATATGATATTTAACAGATTTACTGTATAAATGGTTTTATTAAAGCCATACCTTGATCCTGTGTGTCTGGAATAACTTCTGAATCTTCCCATTCAGTTTTTGCAATTCGAACATTGCTAAGATCCGAGAAACTGGAATTTAAGTCTTTATCTGTAAATGAGGTACTTATTTAATTTGTAATAACAATATACAAATGATTTACTCTAATAAATTAATTCATACCTTCCTTGCTTCTTTTCTTCTTCTTTTTTGTTTTCAAAGGTGTTTCTATAGAAAAAAAAAAATAGAATAATCATATATATAAACTCATATAGCCCAGAGTTGAAAATTGAAATTTACTACAAAAAAATTATAAATATATGTGAATAATTATAAGACCTGGGATTAGAGATAAAAATTATAAAATATCTCTCAAATTAAGTTTTGTGAATAAAATGATAAACAAAAGAGAGACTGTGGATAGAGGAAGATGGATTAATCCTGTTCCACAGGCCTCTCTGAAGAGTCATTTCGACTAAAGAGCAAGTGGATATTTCTGTGACCTGGATTTGTGTAAGCTGTGTTTTAAACCCTCATAAGATTCAAAAGTAATTTTCATTTGTAAATTACATAAAAATTATTTCAATCTCACCACAAACATTAATTGCAAAATGTTTGAATGATCATTTGACAAGTAATAATTACTTATGTTGTGAATAGGATTTTCCAGAAAAACATAACTGGGAGCCCTCCAGGGTCCACCCAGCGTAATAAAATGGGTAATCCTATTGAAAAATCTGGCAGGTCTGTGTGATCATCAACTAATAACCTCCTTGCACCACCGTTGTTTAAGAAAAACAGTACTTCCTTACAAAGTACTGAACCTCTGACACTTCATGTGTTGTAGCAGTACAGATTTCCACTTTCACAGTAGCGAACATGATAGCAGCTTCTTTGGAGGAAGAGCATAGCCTTGCAGTTGCTAAAAGCACCTCACCTTAAATAGCAGTTTACTAAATATATACTAACTTGACGTACTTCAAAGTACACAAACTGACTTTTATTTAAATATTTTAGGATAAATGCATATATTAAAATATTTTAGTACAAATTATTTATTATTTTTTTTACAAGGACATTGTTTAATAAATTGCAGAGAGATGCCCATGGAGGAGAATACAATAATAGTGTTTAATTCATAAATAAACCATACCTTGATCCTGTGTGTCTGGAATAATTTGAGAATCTTCCCAGTCAGTTTTTGTAACTTGGCTATTGTTTAAGTCTGAAAAACTGGTATTTGATTCTTTACCTGAAAAATTAATTGTTTTTGTAATTTTTGTAACTATATAAGAATTATTTACTCTGCTAAATTCAACTATACCTTCCTTGATTCTTTTCTTCTTTTTTGTTTTCAAAGGTGTTTCTGTAAAAAAAACTCAGAAATTGAAATTTAACACTAAGAATATAAGAGATGAAAATTTTAATAAAAGTTATTTTTATTAATAAT
>NW_027115055.1:1135763-1142034 GCF_000696795.3 Halyomorpha halys
TGTGAATCTTCCCAGTCAGTTTTTACAACTTGAATATTGTTAAAGTCAGAAAAATCGGTATTTAACTCTTTAACTGAAAAATGATAATATTTCTGTAATTTTTATAAGTATTTATAAATTATATACTCTGATAAGTTCATCCATACCTTCCTTGCTTCTTTTTCTTTTCTTTTTTTTTTTCAAAGGTGTTTCTAAGAAATTGAATAAAAAATTATAAATTTACCGGAGTACAAATCTTGATCTAAGATTTAAAAAATATAAAATATCTATGAGAAACAGAGTTTTGAGGATAAACTGATGAACAAAAGATGTGGCCTGAATAAACATAACTATATAAGAGTTACAATTTTTATAATAATGAACCATAAGTCATTGTGTATTTAGCATTTCTTTTTATCAGTAGAAAAATAAATAAATTTATACATGCTTATCTCAGAAGGAAGGTGTGAAACTAATTTAAATTTAGAAAGCAGTGCAATACAGCTTACTTTCCTCAGAAGCTAAATTTTACTAATTTTCCCTATTGATTTCAGGATGAATTTATATTTTCTAAGTGGTCTGAGCAAGTTTTGTTAAACTGTCAGCAAAACCTCCAGATAAAATTAAACTCATGTATTCAGCAACAAAAATGTAATAATGATGATACAACTATGTTTTATAAGGAAATAAAATAATTGAAAATAAAAAAAAAATCTAATTAATCAATCATACCTTGATCTTGAGTGTCAGGAATAATTTCTGCCTCTTCACATTCTGTTTTCACATTAGGAAAATTCTCAAATTCTGAGAACCTTGATTCAACATCACTGCCTGAAAGACATATAGATCAAGTTTAATAAATTATATTAACAACTTTATTTGGATATAATTTAATTTGTACATTTAACAACGATAAATTAAAATAAAATTTCGACATCATAAATCAATCATGACAAAGAAACTAAAAATCTATGCAGTAATGAAAACGAAAAATGTATTTTTTGCTCAGAAAAATTTTGAAATATAAAGTTGAAGATAAATTTTTTTAAATTATAAGTAAATTTTCTATGGCAGTTATTATTAATCCAAAAGGAAATCTTAGAATCATAAATTGCAATAGTAATGGGGCCCGATATGTTAAAATAATAATATCTAGGGAGGGTGGTATTATTTTGACCTTTTTAAGACAAACTAATTTTCCTACATATATAAATAATAAATTTTCTAAATTAGCAACCCATTCCATTATTTCCGATATAAAGAACACTTCTGATTAAGAATATTAAAAAAAAAATTATACAGGAAAACATTTTTAGGGGCATTGGCTGGAAAAGGGGCTCAACTTTTTGGGTGATCATGATTTCAAGTGTTCAAAATTACATATAAATTTTTAAATATTAAAAATTATGGGTGAAAGCTAAAAGATATTCTTTCCCTGTTACTCATAAATATCACCCTCAGTCATGACTGGGGAAAGACCTTTTTTTTCGCTCTATTTAACCCCTCCGATTAGTAAAGGTAAAAAATACAGCATACAGAAGATAGTTTCAATAAGAACCTCACCTAACAAGTGTACTTAATACACAAACTTAAAATACATTTCTATCATGTTTCTATAGCTAACATAATCTAAATAACATGATCTATATTAAACTTATGACACATATAACTTAGTAATATTAATGAGAGGAAAAACATAAAGATCTTTTTCGCTACTTCAACCAATTAAGCATTAGATAGATAAGAGTACTAGCTGAAACAAATGGGCCATCAATTGAAAAGAAAGTATGGAACGAGCAGAAACCATTCCTAGAAAGTGAAAGAATAGTGTCCAGATAATTTTGGGGATAAAGATAAAAACTGGTATAGTTTATTATTGAAAACTATTATTTAACTTTTATTAAAAGCTTATCAAGAAAAATTCACAACAGTAAGACCTCGTGGAAGACTAAGAGCAAGACATAAGGATAGAGTCTTCAAAGATTTGGAAATAAACAGCATAGCTATAGCTCAAGCTAGTTATAGGGATGAATATTTATGTTTTATTTTGTAGTTATTTCAAGTTATCTATCTATAATAGGCATAGAATCAACCTCATTAGAACCATAATTTTTTCAGTTAGAAAACAGATTCTATGGTTAGTATTGTATGTAGGATAGTAAACATTTGAACATGAACCATAACAAAACATTAAATAATACATAATTTACGGAAATAAAAGCTTTGAACATTAATATAATAAAAAGTACATTTTGGCTGTTCTTCCTACTTAATGTTAAGTCCAATATACACTACAAATCAAAACAAAAATAAAAGCAAAAACTTAGCTATTTTGGTGCAGATAAGTTTACTAAGTGATTATAGACACAATACAATCAATCGGCCTCTAATCTTTAATGAGTATAGTATTTGTCTTCTTGATTTTTTAATACTATTCAGTGAAATCTAAAAAACCTACTTTTGAACATCCACATACTATTTTAGTAAATATACAAAATTGTGCTGAAACTATTGTAGCTGCAAATTCCTTTACATAAATGGTCCATAAACCTTACAAATTAAACCTAAATAAAATAATAAATTAGGAGAAAATATGTCTCATACTTCTTGTGGACACAAACACTCTACTTTATATTTTTTATCCAAAAGGGAGTGGATACTGTTGAGTCAAATGTTGGGTTAAGCATTATATCTCGTATATTCTGAAATATGAGATTTAGTTGTAACATTGCACAGTGCATGGTAATTAAAATTATTTGTGATAAAAAATTCCTATATACTATATTACTCGTTTATTAAGTTTGTTTTATGTCCTTAGGTCATCTTAACATTATAATAAGTAATAATTAACTAAATAGTTACATACACTCTAGATTTGTATGCTTCCTTTTTTTCTTCTTAGATGCAACCTGGTTAATAATTTCCTTGTCATAAATCTCACTTGAAGCTGTCTCATCTAAGGAATCTAAATCAAAAGAAGTATCATAATGAAAAATGGTTCTGAATTAGAATAAGTTATTATTAATCTGTTTTTTATTTAAGGGTTGTGTTTTTGACTAGCAGCCTGGGGGAAAATGAATATGAATCAAGAGATTCAATGCAGTATGCAATTAAAAAGACCATAAACTGTAACAAAAAACAAATGAAAAACATACTTTACATTATCTCACAAATAATTTTATATTTATATGGCTAACTATATCCAGCAGGACAAATAATGTAATCACTGCAATTAAAGCATACACTTTATACCTAACAACATAAGTACATGGTGTGTTTCCCACTGTTAAAATCAAATTTTTGTTGGTGATTCTAGATATAAAAAAAAATTACAGAAGTGCAACTGTATCATCTAATGGGTCTCAAGAGCTGAGAAAAAAAAATTAATAAATTACAATACACTGAAGCTGCCATATTTCACACCCTCAGTTTGGAAAATAACGTCGATATGGTTATTCCACCAAAAAAAAAACATAGTTTCCAGGGCAGATATGAAAAATACAAAAATCAAATATTGCTTTTTTAATAATTAAAACATGTTTACATTATTAAGGAAACTATACTTAGATTATTTTACACCAAAAATGTTGACAAATTTTGAAATAACACATCAAAAGAATCTTTAAAATGATCGTTAAAGCAATTAACAAATCAAAATAAATAGGGAGGCTGTTCTTAACCAGTTACATGGTAAAACATAAAAACCATATTTGTGATTATAAAATAGTAAATTTTGGGAAATGAAATAATGAACTTATAGCGTGTAGATGAGTCTAAAGTTTAAATTAATGAAGTAAAGTATAATAAAACATCTTGTATTGAAAACTTACATCCGATTTATTGTTAGTGCTTTATGAAACTCTTATATTCCAATTTTCAGTAAATCCAAAATTAAAATGTTTTTAATTTAACATTTCATCCAGCAGAAAGAAGTTTTTTAAGGATTTAAAAAACTGCCCTCAATTCAGAAACATTTTTAGAGGGTTGGTAAAGGTGCTTAAACTGTATTATTTACTAATACTGTGCTGTCCCTTAGTATTTTAAAACCAAAGTTGTCCATTAAAAACTTAATTTTGTGATCTATTTCTCTTTACAAACCTTCTAAAGTAATCCCATGGCTATTTATGTGGATAGAAAGAAGAAACCCTTCTCTTTAAGGATTCAAAGAACTTTGATATTCAATAATCTGAAGATGAGATATAGAGCTTCAAATTGAAAAATAGTTTCATAGTTTACAAATTTTGAATCCCTGAGGAATAATTTTTTTTTGGTATTTTCAACATAAAGGGTTTTTTGTCTTCTGAATCAAAATCGACCATTATTTTTGGTGTAAACAAAAATCTGTTTCGTTAGTTTAATTAATTTTTTTTTTTATTAGATTTATTTAACACAAAAGCAATAATCCTTTTTTTTTACTCTATAAATTGTGTACAAACTGTAAATAAAAAAAAAAACAAAGCAATTGAAGTTTGTTTTATTTATTTTTTCTCAGTTGCTAGGTTAGTTAGGTATTAGATGAAACAGTAACATATGAATAATTTTTTTTTCAATGTAGAACCGCAAAACAAATTTTGAAATCAGTGACGGCCACTCTGTGCACTCTTTTTCTAATTTGAGAATATATATATGGGAATATACTTCTGTGGGAGTATATTCCCATTAGAAAAGTTAGTAAAATATTAAGTATTTAAAGCCATCACTGCTTGCATAACTAAATGATAATAAATAAATAGTGATTACGATCAGATTTCCTATGCTTCTTTTTCTTCTTAACAGATGATTCTTCATTTAAGGAAGTATTACACGTTTCCTGTGTAACGGTATCCAGTACATCATCTGAAGGGAAGATATCATACGATTAATAGTAAATTTTCACACTTGTCAGTTCATTAAATATAAATAGCTCTTATGGGGAGTATTCCATCAAAAGTCAATTTTCCACATTAAGAAAACTACTAATGAAAAATTTATAACAATCATGCAGGATAGATTTTAATTGAAAATATTAATTTGCAACACCTACACGACATATGAAAATTTAAATTTTTAAATAAAAGGAATAAGTTTTAGAATCTTAATATTAAATGACTGAGTAGTAACAAATAATTAGAAAATGCAATAAACCTAAATTGTAGAAAGTAATAATAGAACAGAAAATATAAGAGAAACTTTTTGTTCATATGCATACCTTCGATAGGTTTGGAATAAGGAAGATCAAGACTTTCTGATAAAAAAATGTTGCCAGCTAATCGAAAAACACCTAAAACAGATAAAGAAAGAATCAATGGTTATAAAAGAAGAAAGAAAAAAATTAAGTATTTAAAAAAATGTTTAATATATATTTTTTAACAATTTTTTGTAATATTTTCATGAATGTGCTATGACTACGAAAGGAAAGACTAGACTTTTTCTCGTCATCAATGTATGTATCAGTAGGTCTGCATTATTAGCCTTTTTAATTTCATAATAATTACCCTCATTAATAGAATTTCATGCAAGAAATAATAGTACATCTCCTGAATACCAGACTGCTTAACTGTTACAAGAACCAAGTAAAGAGGATGTTGAAATAGCAATTGAAATATTAAAATCTTATAAAGCAGTAAGCACTGACAATATTCCTAGGGAACTAATCAAGGTGTACAATAAAGCTGGAGTTTCTAAAATTATAATTAAGTTAAAATCAGGTAAATTAAGATGTCCCTGATGAATAGAAAGAATCTAAACAATTTTCAATTGTATAGAAATTCACAAAAATGGGTTGAGGACAGATTGTAATAACTATTGAGGAATCTCACTCCTTCCAGTATGTTATAAAATATTTATAACATTTATGCAATATTTATATTACATAAAAAGTTAGAGTATAATGGTGCAGTTCATCTACTCTTTTTATACACTTCAAAAAGGATTATTGATTGTATTGTGTGCCAGAAACTGTATAATATTTTCATTGAGCTGGGAATACTAATGAAGTTTATAAATCCAGTAGAAATGCGCATTACCAAAACTTTCAATAAAGTTCAAACCAGTAATTATAATTATAAGAAGTTTAAGGTTAATTCGGTTATAAAATAAATTACTTCTCTTTCACCTACCCCATTTAATTTAGCACTAGAATATGTCATAAAGGTAATGCAAAATATCTATGCTAGAGTACACCTATAATTTTGAACTGTTAGGGGAAGACGGGAAAAATATAACTATGTTCATAAAAGCTGGTAAAGAAATAGGTTTTAAAATTAATGCAGATATGACAAAATATATAGTTAGCAGCAGAAATAATATTTTT
>NW_027115055.1:1142492-1175407 GCF_000696795.3 Halyomorpha halys
ATAAAAATATAAATATATTTTTTTAAATTTATACTTATGATTTTAATTAAATTTAACACTAATCTAGCCTAGCAGACTTCTAAATCATTCAAACTATAACAATATTAAAAAATAAAATAAAACCTGCATCAAGAAATATAAATGTATTTATTTTATCATAAAACATATCAAATTACTCAATTTACTTAATATAAATTTACCATGCTTTAAAGAAAAACACACCTCTCTAGGACAACGAAGAATATAAAGTTCATCATCTTCAGTCAAATCTCCAAAACTAAACCTGCCAGTGTTACTTTCAATTTTAGAGAAAACCTCTTTAAGATTTGTCATCTAAAAAAATAAATAAATAACCAGATATACTAACAAATCACCTTTTACTATTAATGGTTTAGATTTTACATTTTATGTATTTGTAACAGTAAGAACACTGTGATAGATAGAAATATAAAAAATTTACTTTATTTTTTATGGAATCTAATTTGGACATGATAGGTTCTTCTTCATCCTCATCTGATGATGATGATGATGATGATAATTCTTTATCCTGGATAATATTTTGTGTATTGGATTTCTTGGATGAATTTTGTCTAGAAACAGGATTGTTTGTTGATTCAGAATGTTTAAATCCAGCACTTGATTTATCTGAGGTTTTGCTAGAACTTTTATTGTTAGATGAAGAACTTAAGCTAAATCTAGAGGAACTTTGTTGGACTTGTGAAGATGGAAAACTGTCTTCATCTGACAAGGAATGTTCAGAGTTGGCTTTATTAGGATGGTCAGAACTTTTCTCAGTTTCTTCAGCAAATAAGTCCACAGAATAAGTGGGAGAATATCTACCTTTTTTTTCTAAAGATTCATCACCAGATGAGGATATTGAGTGCTGACGACTTTGGGTTTTAATTTTAGTAGACATAACTGCTGCATTCTTTTTACTCTCCTTCTCAGTAAATGATTTTTGTGGCTTGCTATGTGGACTGCTCTTTATTTTACTAGACTCTTCAATTACTGATTCATCGTTACTGTTAACAGAACAATTCGAGTCTGCGTCAGAAGCTTCTGTCTTAACGACTTTTTGAAAAAACATATCTAGCGTTCTTGGTTTTTTATTATTTAATGTCATGGTTTTGGAACCCCAAACTATTTCATCTGGTCTGATCTCATCCGATCCTTCTAATATCACACCACTTACCTGATCAAAAATCTCTTCTAGCTTTTGACCAGGTGATAAAAGACCTCGAAATGTTCTTCTAATAAACTCTGGCACATAAAAATTACTTTCATTGCTAGAATCAGTCATGAAAACTATTTCCTATAATGAAGGTAACAATGGTTAAGCAACTTTTAATAAACAGTTTATGGAAATACAACAAAACAACAATAAAAAGAAGGAATTGATGTTTTATCAAACAACATCACAAAACTTCAATCATACAATCTACATCCGAACCACATGTATCACCCAACTGAATAATTAAACCGGGGGAAGGTAACACCAGGTTATAAGGTAAACTAGTGAAACCTCCTTATTGATGTCATGTGGTTTAAGCTTCTATCATTTAGAGAAATGAAATCCAAAAGGATTTCCGTTAGATTTTTGTAGTCTATTCAGGAGCAAACATATAAATTTGAAGCTTTGGAAAAAAAAATCTTGGAAAAGATTTTATTTATTACGTTCCTTTTTTGTTGATACCAATTTTGTTTAAAATGGCTAATACCTTTGGACTTTATGTAGGAAATTCCACGGCCAGTATTGCAATATTTAAGGTCAGTATACTATCATTTAATTTATTTTTAGTTACAAAAAGTTTCTAGTAAAGTGTGCAACCTATTGTTAACAACCCAATTATGTATTACTTAAATTTAAAACTAGAATATGTGTTTTTTCATATTGGATTGCTTTTTTGTTAAAATATTTTTTTCCAATTACCAGAAGAGTGTTATTTATTTGAATAATTTAACTGTAATTACTTTGGACTATTTGTCAATTCTGGTTTAGGAGAATATTTTGAGGATAAGCTTGGGAAGAATTCTTGTTTACTTTGTATTTATTTTATACATGTTTTATTACTATAAAAGAGTTGATTCTGGAACAAAAACTGGTAATATCTTCTAAAAAAATATTTCAGGAGGAGAGAAAAGTTGAAGTCTTAGCAAATGAAGCCGGAGACAGGGTAACACCAACAGTTGTAACCCTTAGTCATGAAGAAAAGGTATTATATTAGTCTTTTATTGTTTATAATTTTTTTAGTCATATTTTCTGCATCATTGGTATGAGATAATCTAAAACATAAATAGTCTTATGTATTACTGTTAATATATTAGTCTTTTATAGTTTATATTTAGTTCATATTTTCTACATCATTGTTATAAGATAATCTAAAATGCAGTGTTATGTATTACTGTTACAGTTTCTGAAATGACATTATAAATAGGTTCTTGGAGATTGGATGAGCCGTTATCAATATTGATATGTGCCAATAAAAATATTTTTGCATATGTGAAAGTTGTGGATGAAATTTGATAAATGTGATATACGATCATTTTTCAATTAATCCTCAAATTTAGACCTAATTGGATGAGCTGTTTGAAATTGGATAATATATGACCATTAAATATCTCTGAAACATTTATCTACATCAGATTACCAGTAGTTGCAGTAATGTTCAAACTAGGATTTGAGTACAGATAGAAATAGAACCAAATTAATTTCTTGGTGGTCTTTAATATTATACGTGATTGAATATTTTTGATTCTCAGGACCAAAATGTATTTCATTTCCTATAACAGCTGTTCCCAAAGTGGGTACCAAAAGCAAATGCCACCTGCTCCAACAACTTAAAAAACATTTTAATTAAAATTTGAAATTTATTGTGTATTCCAGCATTTACTTTGCATGTTTTTTTTTCTTCCTTTCCTACATATTCAACTGCTCTGAGGTTAATTCTGGCAACATTTTTTTTTTTTACCTCGACTAGGGTGCCATGAAATTTTTGTAGTCCAACAAGGTGCCACAAAACAGCTTTAGCCCAAGAAGGGTGCCACATTTACAAAAAGTTTTATAACAACTGTCCTTTAAGAATAAAAGGCTTTCCTACCTTCGGTCACTAGGAAGCAGAAATAGTGTTTTGGCATATACAATTTAGGATTTTTTTTATCTCTATTATTTCAGTGTTATTAATATCTATTCATGTTTATGATAATAATCTAGCTAATATATTTTTAACTGCAGGTCACAGAAAAATAGAACGATTTTGAGTTTTAATAAGTATTGTCAAAATTAAAATAGAAAATTCATTATTTAATGATTAGATTAGTTTAATATCTTAATTTTTGTACCAACAAATCCTTATATGCACTGTTTCATTCTCTGAATGCTTTTGTTTTAGGTTGTTGGTCCTACATCAGTTTCATTTTCGAAGGCGTTTTGTACAGTTACCAACAACAAAAAGCTATTAGATACTACTTTGAAACTTGAAGACTTAGAACAGTGTATTGAACAGAGCTCCGTCCCAATCAGCAAAGAGAATGGCATTACCTATACTATATCTGAAACAGACCAGAAACCGCTACTGTATACTCCAGTGCAAGTAGCTGTTCTTATATTTAAGAAGTTGTATAGTAAGTTGAAAATTTCATTATTTTTTAAATAAGTATAAATATTTTTGTTTCCTCAAAGAATTAGAGGTAGTATAATTATTGGTCAATATTTTTTTCTCTCTTCAAGATATTTTGTATATTTTCATGTATAATAATAGGCAATAAGCCTAAAATATTATGTACTGTACTCCTGATATATAATAAATTCCTATGACCTCCGTAATCTACTGTTTAAAATGATCCCTTGTTATCGTAAACTACTAAACTGATTTCTTTGATACTCTTGAAGTGTTAAAAAGCATTTCAGTGCTTTTAAAAACATGAGTTTGAAAAAATTTCTCTTATTATTTATTTATTTATTTTTTTTTTTTTAAATCAACCTTCTGGGGTAAATATTTTGGAAGTTTAAATACTAGCCATAGTTACGGATGACATGATTAAATTAAAACTAATCATGGGAGGCTGTTGTAGTTTAATTATTGCACTGTATAAATAAACTACAAGTTTTGGTATTTTGTCATAAAACCTTGCTGAGATAAAGGCAAATAATTTTCCAAAATTAGATGCAATGCAGAAAAACTTTTAAACATTTACTAAGACCAGGAGATCGTTCATATGTTATAAAATGTTTGTAAAAGAATTAAAGCGTATTTTATCTATAATTTCTAAGAACTATTGAACTGAATTTGACTAAAATTTAAAAAGTAATTTGTAGTTAAGTAAGAATATCTGAATCATAAAAAGTGAAAAAAAAAAAAAGAAGAAATTTACAAGAAAGCATATTAACATTATTAATTGTTAGCTTGTTCAGGATGTTCCAGAAATGGATTAATGCTATTCTATTATTCCCATAATAGAATATTTTGTATTGGCAGAAACATATCTTCTATTCCTGATTTGAGTAGAAAAAGATATATTGCCATAACGTATTTAATATTTCATTAAAACATTGTATATTGTGTTTGGTTTATTACTTTACTATTTAATTTATTAATCCTTGTCTTAATAGTTTGTTATACTTATTTTGTGTTCTGCATAGATATTGGAGTTGGTGCTTGTGGTGAGAAGAGTCTTAGTTGTGTCATTTGTGCTCCTCATTCTTGGAATGATGATACAAAAGTTATCTTACAGGAGGCAGCAGAAGAAGCTGGTTGGAAAGTATTGCAGATAATTAATGAAGCACCAGCAGCACTCCTTGCCTACCACATTGGTTTTGAGAAAGTACCCCAAGAAATGTAAGCTATCTCGTCATTATCTTATAATTCTCTAATCAGTTTTTAATTTTTAATAAGTGATGTAGTCTTTAATGTCAATTATGGCACATTTTTATTTTCAAATAAAAAGGTTAAGTTATGAACTAAGTTTAATGTATATCAGATCTTAGTCAATTTGAAAAAAAGTAACATATTTCATTTTGTAAAAGGACAAATTGGTAACTTAGATAATCATTTCAAAGTGATTATCTTATCTTATGTCTGTTCTCTTTCCTAGAACATTTACTGTTGTGAATGACCAAATATAGATTCTAACTTTAACTTTTTCAATATGTTTATCATTAAGTATAAATATTTGTTTAAAAAATATAATTTGACTTGCCCGCCTTGATAATATCTATACCTCAGGGTAATATAGTGCTTCATATCCCGAATTAAAGTATAAAAATTATCAAACATGTTACTCCTTCTTTTTCTATGTATATCTCGTTATCATATAAAAAAATATATTGACATTTTAAAATTTATTTAGTAAAATTTATCTATTATTGTTCTGTTTCAGGAATGTTTTGGTATATCGTCTGGGAGGTATTAGTTGTGAGGCATCAGTCATTAAAGTTGAGTCTGGGTTTTATTCAATACTCAGTTCTTTTGAAAGTCAAACAGGAGGACAAGCGATGGTAACTGCATTAAGGGATCATCTTGTAGAAGAATTTGCCAGGTTTATAGATTGAGCAATCAGTATTAATTTTTAGTTTAATTTTTTCTAATCCAGTATTGTTAATTGTTAATCCACACCATAATAAGATACTTGATCCTTCATGTAACACTACCATTTTAAATTAAAATGGTTTTATAAAATTATTATACAATTGATCTATACAATGTTAACATTAGTATAATAAATTTAATAAATTCTTTAACATATTTAGATTTTCTATCGGCCAGTTTGTTTTTTAAACAAATTTATTTTATTTTTTATTTTCTCCTGCTGAACATAGAAGTGATGCTGAGTCAACCGTAAGTAATTAAAAAAATTGTTTTCCTTGTCCATCAAATGGCGAAAAATTTATTTCCCTCATCCTTTCCTTTAGCAAGTGATGAACTACAAAACTGTTCGTCTTCATAAAAAAAAAAAATTAAGATTGTTAACAATTCAGTTCTGGATAACTAAGAGCACTTGCTGTCAAAAACTTCTGTTATTAAAGCTATGGTTTGTATTGTCTATGGTCTAAGTGTTTGTCTAATGCAAGTTGTATACAAAAGCAAAAAATACATTGAATTTTACTCAGCCTTAAGATCCTTGATTTTTTTCTCATGCTTCATCGCTGGACACCCTCTGACATGATATGATGTTCAGACATTTATATGTAATGATTAGGGTGAAAAAATCATTCTGGGTAAGGTGCCACAATATTGTAATTTTTAATCAAGCTGTATAACAATTTCAGGAAATATTATCTAGACCCGACAGAGAGTCGTAAATCAATGTGGAAATTCCGAGTTGCTGCTCAATCTATGTTGCATACACTTTCTACTGTACCTATGTGCTCCCGTTTTATTGAATCTGCTTGTGAAGGAGTGGATTTTAATGTTAGTGTTTCAGTAGCTCGTCTGAATTCTCTACTTAGTCCACTTCTTCCTGTGTTTTCTCAACCTATTCACAAAGCATTGGAAGCAGCAAATTTACAAGCATCAGATATTTCCAAGGTATAAGCTCTCGTAATTTCAAGTTTACATTTACATATATTATTTAATTTATTTATTTACATTATATTTGATTAATTTTTCATGATAATTAAAACTATCCCCATGATAAGAGTGCCTATGGCTATTGCTATAGCAAGGGCATGTAATCATTAGTGGCATTAGAATAAAAAATAAATGAAATGTGTATATATTACTTAATTATTCAATTATTTTTTGTTATTGCCTTAAAGGATAAGAAATAAAAACTTTAGATTTTAAATAGGTCAGAAAGGTATGCTTAAGGTAGGGAACTTTGATCTCTATACATGTTCTTTAACTAGATTTCTCAGTAATTTGTGAGAAACATTTCAAAGTCTAGAAGTTTGGACATCCTTTATTACCCCATTTAATATGATCAGTTAATATAATATTTCATAATTGAATACCTGTATTTTTGAAATGCACAAGAAGATGAGTTTTTTACACTATATTCATCAAAGTTTACAATGGAAGAGGAGTTAAGCACGGTGGGAGAGGGGTGTGGTCGGTCAGGATCAATAGCTTGGATCCAAGTTTGTTAAACGTGAAGTTATACTGTGAACAAAAGGAATGGGTGGCTGGTTGGCTTATAGATTTGGTAAAAATGGTCTCCCACTCACTTGTAATTATCTTTCTTCATAAATCTCGCCGACTATAGTTCCACCAGTATACATTCATGACTATGGTTTTTTTCTTTGTTTTACATTTCATAAAAATGAAAGAGTATGTGTTGACTTATTTTTGAGCTACTCTTAAATTGCAACCAGGCCTAAAACTTCATATTGTTATGTTCAAATTTACAGTATAGGAAGCTATGTTATAATTAAGATCCATGTTTCAAGAGGCTATTCATCTACTAATGTAATCAATTATAATATAATTTTTTTCAAAATATACAACTGAATTAATTGAAAATTCATTTGGTGATTTTTAATCAAATAAAAATAAACAAAAATTACATTGAAATATAAATATTAAATTAGTATAAATATACTACTTTAATTATACTTCAAACTAGTTTTTGAATTGACTTATTATACAACTTTTCATACACCAAAATTTTTCATTTAGAAGCTATGGTTTATAAAAGAAAATTGATAAATCTTTAAGTAAAATGAATGATCAGGTAGATGGGGGTGCAGATGCTTCCTCTCCAGGTTTCTATGGACTAATTTTTTAATTATCTTTTGATTATTACTTTTATTTTGTTTTTATAAATAAATGAAATATTATCACTTATTTTTTTAGAAATATAGTCTGCTCAGTATGTAGGTCAGTATAGCTTCCACACCCTTTCTATTGGATAAGCACGTATGGTTTGAGAATACATTTTATCCTGAAATTATTTTTTACTAATACCCATGGATGGGGATGGTTGATATACTGGGGATAATTTTTTTCTTTTTCAATTTTTGATAAATTTAATTTGTCAATTGAGAATAAAGTCTATAAGAGGGGCTAATTTGAATTATAATTGTAAAAAGAAAAATACTTAGTGGAAATATAGGTGAAAGTATTAGATGAGAAGTATAGTGGAAATATAGGTGAAAGTATTAGATGGGAAGTATAGTGGAAATATAGGTGAAAGCATTAGATGGGAAGTATAGTGTAAATATAGGTGAAAGTATTAGATGGGAAGTATGGTATTTGATAAAATTGATATTGGACCATTTTTACTCCAATCCTCTATCTGGTCAATTAGCCATTTTGACAGTTATTGGTGGAAATTAGTGTTTTTGCTCCAGAAATGGAAGAGGTATGTTCTCATGAATGATTTTTGCATCTCGGAGGTCATCCAGTATTATGCAATTTTATAAAAGTACGGATGGCAATCAAAATGATCAGTAGATCAGATATTGTGCACATTATTGCAAAGGTGATCATAATTGCTGGTTGTTCTATAGAGTCAAAGTGATCATAAATCGAATAATTCACTTTTTGATGAAAAAAATATTTCATATCCTACACTCTGTCCTTCACCCATGAGCCCACTACAAAGAGGAGAGTGAGCACAATGAAAACAACAGCAAACTCACTATAGAGAACATCTCATTATACCAATATAATGACATAATATATATCCAAATATGTAATATGGATGGGTGGATGGGAAAACTAATAACAATATTAATGTCTTATAGCAGACGAACTAACATTTTTTCTTGGACAAGAACGAATGCTCTCAAAGTTGTTGAAGAGACCTCTGCCATTTTTTTTATTAAAAAGAAATATTTGAGGTAAAATTGGAAAAATATATAAAGTACAGCACAAATTACTGCATGGAACATAGTTTGAGCATAATTTTATAAACTCAAGGGTCTAGCTCTTCTTGGAAGTAAGAATATGCCAAAAGAAATTTGATGTCATTTTTTCATGTACAAAAATAATCAAGATTGTCTAGAGCACAAATTAGAAGTTCTACTCATACCGGGTTACAAGAACCTCATAGACACCACCACTGCATGGGCCCAACAAATGATGAAATTAATGCTTTGATGGGGATTAAAAAGTAAAAGTGCCTAATCTATAGTTCTGAAGGTGAATTACCTAATGTTATTTTTCTGATTCTAATTGTGGTTCATTGTTTTGTTGCAATATTTGTTTTAGTTGTTTTTTTTTCTCCTACTATTAAGATAAATAATTTAAATCTATTAAAATAAAGATTGATGAATATCAAAGAAGCTTATCCAAAACATCTGCTTGTTATTTTTATGAAACAAATTTGTATAGATGATTTTTTTCCCTCTGTATATGTAACTAAAATATATCAAATAATCCTTTTCCTCATATCAGCATGAAATTTCATCATAAAATTATAAAAATAAGAGTTTTGGGAATGGGGGTCAGTTTAACTGATAATCCTGATTGTGGCAACAAATTTATGAGCCAGTTAGAGTATTAAGCTTTAGATCAAATCAGAATAGTTATTTTTGCAAATAGGTGTTTCAAGGACCATGTAGATACTAACCCATAAAATACCTGAAAATAATTCAATATCGGTTTTCCGGTAGAAGTTGTTATGCTCATTACAGCTATATGACTACAGATAGACTTGCAAATTTATTCTTTGACGTCAAAAATGTAAAATATGTATAGAAATTTTTGATTCTCTAGAGATAAATTTTTTTTTTCATTCATACTCTGCATGAATTCAAAGCTTCCTTACTTTCAGTAATAAGGAAGCAGGAAGCAATATTGATAGATTAATTTATATGAATATGATGGTTTATCTACATTAGCCTTGTTATAGTATAATAAAAAAAAAATAAGCCTCTTTTCTTTTTAATAAAACATTGTTTTCTATGATGTAGTTAGACATACATAGATAAAATATAATTTATTTTGAAATAATTGTTAATTAAAAGTGTTTTAATGAGTATTGTTATTGTTTGCTCAATGTTACTTGTACTTTGATTGTTTTAGATTATTTTATGTGGAGGATGTCTTAAGATACCAAAAATTCGTTCACACGTCAGTTCATTTTTTGACTGTGAAGCACTCTGCTCCATTCCACCTGATGAAGTTTTGGCATGTGGTGCAGCAGAACAAGCTGGGCTTGTATGTAATTTGGGAATATCATTGAAATCATCTGAAAAAATTCCGTTTTTATCATCTCCAATTACTATGAAGGTATTCTAAGAAATAATTTCAATCAATCTATGCTTGAAATGATTTTGTTGCCTCTAAGCCTCAATAGAGTCTACTGGATTTCTATAATATACATTTGCCTGTCTTAATGTGCATCATTCCACTTTTCAACAATAATTTTTAATCTTGAACACAGGTTTATTGTGTTAAACCATAATAGATAGTATAGCTTCAAAAAATACAAATATAAAGTAAAGAAAACCTCAAGTTTTACTAAGCCTTGATATTATTACTAATATTGGCGAATTTCCGTTTTTCCTTTTCTCAAATATGACTTGAAAAAACTCCTCTAAGCCTATGACAGAATAAAAAAGTTTTTTAAATTGCTCTAGAATTTAAGTACTTTCTTTCTTATTTACTTCCTAAAACTGAATTATTGGTTTAAACTGATGAGGAGTTATGATATGCTTAAGAAAAATGTATTAAAGGTTTTAGTTCTGCTTCTTCGTAATTAATGTTCCATGGACTGTAACTAGAGTGCTTTAGTTTTAATTATTTAACTTTTTTATGTATGTAATCTTAGGTGGAACAGTGGAATAAGGGTTAAATTTATAATATATACTAGGGTAGTATTTTTTTTTTTTTTCCTTTTGATTCATTTATTAGGAAATAGTTTATTTTCCATTATTTTTTATGTTGCATTCTTAGAGGTTTTATTATCTTTGTTATCTCCATTATAGCGTCCAATTAAACTGTTTTAAAGAAAGATATACTTGAAATCTCCTAAAATTTGTAAGTAATTATGTTCAATAGAACTAAATTGGTGAATATTACTGGCATGAAATTAATTTATTATTTTGCTAGTTTTTTAATATTCTTATAGTAGTTTGCATAATATAGCGGTCGAGCGTGATTCTGACCAATTCACCTCCTTGCACAACTATAGGTTTAGTAACAGTGCTTCCTTACAAAGTACTGAGTCCCTGACCCTTCATTGACTGTCGCGGTACAGATTTATTTTATTTTAGTAGTTTTTATTCACTAATAAATTGTAAATCTTTTTAATTGCTTAAGTATCAACTATTTAATGTCATTAATATTTCTGATATGTCATATTCATTGTTTACAGAGCAAATAAAAAAAGAATCGTCAAAAAGCAATCAGTATAGGTAGTTATATAAAGTTCGTTCATCAATTTAATTTTAGTTGGAGATGGTGGTTGTCTGGTCTATAATTAACATTATTATTTTGTATTTGACATCTTCCATAGATTGAACTGTAGACAGGTTCTTTTTTGACAGCTCTCTTAGCTTTCGAACAGTCCGTTGGGCAATCCCAGAGAAATGTACTATCTATGAAATACATTCCAATTCAAAACTTTTTTTACTGTCGATATCCAGAATAATGTTACTTTATCTGTCATTGTTACTCATCCATATTAATTTAACAAAAGTTTGACTACTATTTCATTGGCTTCCTTTTTCCCTGATTTTTGAAAACTATTAAAAAATCATAATTTTTGTTTCATTTGCTTGAAAATAATTGTGTAGATATTGAATACAACTTTATTTTTCAGCTGAATAATGAAGAGATTATATTAGAAAAAAATGTTATTCCTAGTTTTAAACAGCTGAACATTCAAGCTGATGAAGAAGTTGTCAATATATCAGCAAATCAAGGCTCGCTTGAAGGGAAAGTAAGACTATACATATTTTATACTACATTACCTGCGTAATTGCAGTTTCATGCAATTTTTCAATGTAGAAAAAAACATTTTAGGACTTGGTTATTTGGATCCATAGGACCTTAAAATGTGGATTTCTATTGAAAACTGGCATTAAAAGTTTTTATAATCACAACACTTAGTAACAGAGCTTTGGAGCTAACTTATTTTATAAGTTATATATATAAATAATTGACCGTATAATTTTAAATGTGAAGAAGATGGTCAGGATTGTGGTTAATAAAGAACAAAAATAGTTAACAACTATTGAATACAACTATAGTTGTTTTCTATTTTTTTTTCTTTTTTTACCACAACCCCAACCATTCATGTTTTGTTTTTTGTTCTCTGATAAAAAGTCATTTAATAGACTTTAAGTATTCTACAGTAGCAACTGTTAATTGATTAAAATTTATTTTGCCTTAAACTGCTTGTTTCATTCTGAAAGCAACTACTTCTTATATTCAATATCTATTTTTAATGTATCCCAATCAGTGAAAATTTTATAGTTTAAGTGATTGTAAATATAATATAATCTTTATATTTATTTTTATTTTTTAGACAAAGCTTGATATTGATGTACCCTCAGAATTAAAAGTTAATTTAAAAGTAACTTCGTAAGTATTTTTTTCATATTTGTAATAGCTTTTAAAGGTATATATCTTAGTTGATTAATAATTCTTTCAGATTGTCTCTGTTCCTTGTCTCTTTGGTAGATATTAAGCTATGGATGTTTTTATAAATTCATTATAAACCATAATTGATTTCTGAATCATATTGAAAAAAATTTAAAGTGTTACCAGAATGTAAATAATATAATTTGGAATCAAGCCTGTGCCTTAATGGCTAATTGGAGGCTTAGTAATGAACGGATCCCTAAAATGTTAATAAACCCTGAACCGACAGGTAAACACCCATTGAGAAAACTAAAGCGTAGGTGGGAGGATTGCGTCATGATTGATCTAGTAGATTTGAGTCTTTATTATTAATAGTATTCACAAAATGTACGTTTCAGTTTTACAAAAACTTAAATCGAGAATTTAGATTTAAACTTCAATTCTTTTTTTTATTACAATACTTGAACTTTTATGAAACTAATAATTATTTATAGCTCTCAAATAAGTAAGTAACACTTTAAATTTATTGTTTGATCGTATCAAATAATGTAATTATTATCCCTATGTAGTATTTACCCAATTTTCAACTAAATTCAAATGCAAAGTATATTGCGTTGTACCTTCTTAATGATGTTGTTAGTATCTATGTTTAAAATAGCATTAGTACAGTGTAAAGATCGTGGTTGTGAATAATATTTTTATTTACTGAAATATGACTGAAGAAATAACAGGCTATAGGTATTTTTTTTTTTTAATGAAATAGATATTATTTTTTAATATTTTCTTTAGAGTAAATTTGATTAGTTATGTTATAATTAAGTTTCATTTTTCTAATATTTTTACTTTAATTTCAGACAAGGTGAAATATTGATTGAAGCTCTTAACAAAACCTCAAAAGAAAGTATAAAAGGTTTTATTGACTTTCATGTCGACTGAAGAAAACATTTGTAGTCTATATATGTTTTTATACAAAAATTTGCTTCAATAGTGGCACATCTGACAATTAAAGAAGTTTTAATTTCATTTTGAAATGGACATATTCCAAATATAGTATCATAGACTGGAGTTATTTTCTCTAATGGGATACTCATTCAGACTGTACCAAAACTAATAGGGCTGTTACAAAGTAACTCCAGTCTTTGAAACAATCTATAGAATATGTCAAGCACAAAATAAAAGAGAATTTTTTTTTGTCAGAAGTGCTACTATTAAATCAAAGCAGCAGCATATTGTTAAAGGATATTCCAGAATCTTGTTAAATGTAAAGTGTGACAAAATTAAAGTAAACAGAATCCGTCTGTAGATATCATTTTTTATGAATGTGTCCTAAAAGGAATAAATGTATCATGTATTTTAATTTACTTGAATTTCAAAATATGTTTTTATTGATATTTTGTAATAAATTGTTATTATGAGTATTTTTATGTTATATTTCCTATTTCCTGTATCCACTTGTAATTAATTTGCCTCTCCATATTTTATTTGTAATTATTATACCTTTTTTTTTTTTTTTTTATCAAAATAAAAAATTATTTATTGTTGGATGGAAATGAGGATTTCTGTTTATAACTTAATGATTCTTTATACATAGTAACCAGAATGTAAGAAATAAATAGTGCAATTGGTCCCACAGATCCATTTATTACACTGTAGGTAAAGCATCAAAATATATCGCTTTATTTGTTCCGATTGAATTAAATTTATGCCCTTAAATTATGAAATAGTATGGAGTGACAATAACTTTTCATTCTATAAAATCATTTGAATAAATTATTTTTTTATTCTTAGTAAAATAGTAATTATTAAAATTAAATCATTAAAAATATAATGAATTGAAATGTTGATATTCCTACTAGCATAACTTTTTAAGTTTCTTAACCTTGTAATAGTAGTTATCTTTATCACAAACATTTTTTTTAATGTGTGATTCAGTTTATTAAGTAATGAATTTGTATTCATGACAAAGTAAAGTAATTTCTGAAGGTTATAAATGTATGTATTTATTCAAGAAATTAAAATGAAGAAACAACCAGTAATATTTAGATTCTAAAAGATGTAATCCGTAAAGATATGATCTTGAATTTGTCATGAAATATTTGAAGAAAATAAAAGTAAATATTAAAAACAAATTTCATAAAAATCAAAATTTAAAAAGATGATCTCATGAAACTTCCCCTGGTTTAGCAAGAAATTTGGAACTAGAAAACAAAAGATACACTTGCACAAAAATCCAGTCTCTAGTTATCACTTAGGTGAAATAAATCATACAGTATACAAACTTTAAAATTACACTATATTCTGTTGATGTATATTACATAAAATATCCAGAGGAATGTTAATATTTTGAAACCCAATTATTCTATTGGAATGAATTAATTCAATCTAGAAGATATGATTTGAATACAAGAATACTGTTTCTTAAGAAATAAATCGGTTGCTATTGGTAACCAATTACCTAATCATTGCTTCCTGCATGTAGTAGATAGGAAAAGTTTATGTAGGCATTAGATCTGTATCTTTTCACTAAAAACATTTTTCAATTTTTTAGTTAATTAATTTACGTATAATTATAATTTAGTGCTTTGCAATAGCAGTCTATTGAATGCTCTAATTGGTGAATTTTTTATCAGTAAAGAAGAATCTGCTATCATGATCTTAGAGTGCCTTATTCATTTTTAAAATTAAAATTGTTTCACCAGTTTTCACCCAAACATAACTTATATTTTTACTTTTTTGTACTTTTCTATATAATTAAAATTTTTTCATAAAATAATTTTACACCATAAATACAATATAGGAATGCTATCTGTGTTTACATAATAATAATAATCATATATTTGACTTTTTTTTATCCTACAAATCAATGTAAATATTTTTATTAATTTTTAATTATATTGAGTTTTGATAGACAAAATTATTTAGTATTTAAATTTTAATGGCTCTAATCAAAAGAATTGTGAAACATTTTTCTGAACAACTAAACACCACTGTTTGATCAAGTTGAATTTTTTCGGGAAATTTTAATACTAGCATGTTTGTTTAGTATTAAACTTTTTTCAATTCAGTTAGACATAAAAAAGAGAGAGATAAAATTAATGTATCATCATTACTCACTTTTTAAATTTCACTTTTTTTTCCCCATTACTCCTATAGCTTTTCAAACCATTTTTTCTATATATGTAAATTTCATAATTCATTATCAAATATCTCTGTGTCATTACTCTTTGGAAATAATAGCAAGTAGATAAATCATTTATCAGCATTTACTTTACACCTTGTATGAATAGAAATCTATGCTGCAATATTTCCTTCAATATATATATTTTTTTATCAATAAATAAAAAAGTAAGCTCTGTTTTTGTAATGTAATTTCATTGTTTTCATTCCTATACATTTTAGAAATTAAACCATTGTCATTCATTGCATTATTCATTTTATGGTGGAAGAAAAAAAAATCAGTCATATTAAACTTTACTCATTATATCATTCATAATTTTTTAATACCCTATTTTTGGAAAAATTTCCATTGAAATGATTATAATATTAAGATGTATGACAGAAGATAGTAATTATCACTAAGAATGGTGTTTTATCTGATTAAAAATATGAAGTCAAAATCTTATGGAGACAAAGTTTTAGAAAGTTTTCATAAATGGAGGACGAATAGTCATTTCGAAAAACAGTCAAATTAGCGTACTTCTTTCTGATTTAAAAAAGTCAAATTAGCAACTTTAACGCATATATTACAAAAACATTTTAAAATTTTTGTAGTATTCATATCAAATAATATGATAATTAATTTTTCTGTATTCTTTTTTATATTTATAGATGATCAAACTCATATATATTAATAAAACTTGTTCTTTAATATCATACTACCATTAGTTAAATGCCCTATGTATGTTCTCATAGTTGATGCAAAAAGTTTCGTTTATAAATTACGTTAAAATGATATTAGGACTTTGAAAAATTAAATTGGTTTTATTAAATTAAAAATTCGATCAATAATTTTGTTTTCAACTAAAAAAACTAAATGTAATGTTATTATTCAATGCAATGCTATATCGATCTGTAACCATAATAAAATAATTTTATAAACAGTATTAGAACTATCTTCTGAATTGATACAAGAAATGATATTTATGTTTAACTTGAGCCTTTCAAGAACAGAACAGAATATTTATGTACAGAATTTTGGGATCCTAAGGCATCCACCAGTTATGATACCTTCAGAACAAGGAAAAAAGTAATAATTGTATATTTTTACAAAGTTTTTATTACTCAAATTGAATATACAATATTCCTAGATTGTTTGTTATAACCATTAATGGGAATCATAGGCTCATAGGATAAACATTTGTTGCTAGTGGCCAATGAATGATATCTTTGGTTTGATTTTATATCCAAAATTGGTTCTTAGTACTCAATAAAGGAGAAGTAAAACATGATATTATAGAATTAGTTTGATAAATGAAGAAGCAGAAAGCGATTCTTATTTATAAAAATACCAGTTACACTCGTTTTATAAATTTTACTAAAAAAAAATATATATATATATATATTTGATATTTTACATCTTGCCATGGACTTAGAAAAATCTTTAAAAATACAAAATACTTTCAAAAAATCATATTTATTTAATTTATTCCTCTTTTACTAAGCATTAATACAACTTGGAAAATTTGTAGTTGACTTTGTAAGTAATAGTAGAAAGGTGGTGCCAGAGGAGGTCAAGAACAGTACAGAAATAGAAGAAAACTATTTATTAGTCACCAATGTTTAGCTCCACTTTGCAGGGCTTCATCAGACTAAATGAGAACAAGATACGAACATAAAATTTGATAAAATGACTAGACTATACATGGAAAGAGCGTTAAAAATTATATCAAAAAGAGTTAGCAATGTAGTGTAAATATAGATTCCTGGTGGTTTCAGAATGAGGTTTGAGATGATACGCTGGGAGTAGGAAAGATGGGGATGCTACAGTTATTAATGGAAAATCTGTGTGTGGTAGGAACAATCAGAAAAGATATTAAAAGTATAAGATTATAATAAGAAAATGTGATGGTTAAAACAAGAATAGGAGTATAAATTGTATAATTAATAATTGCATAAAGTAAATAAAATGTTATGAGAATATATAAACAAGAGAACAAATATTAAAAATTATATAAAATCTAAAGAGATAAGCAAAGTGTAGTTAATTTGTTTGCTAATTATTTATCCTCTGTATACTGTTTTAATGCAGGATGTTAATAGACAAAAAGCTAGAATTTTCCTTCAACAAAATCAACTCATCCGTTTTAAGATTTAATAGTGATGAAGTTGAAAAACAACTTTTACTAGTTAATATAAAGAAAATCTGGTCTTGACAGGCTCCCTTCAATTTTTAAAATTGTGCTCACTTCCACTGGTGCCAGCATTAATCATCCTGTTTAATAAATCTTTAGCTTTTGGTTTATTTTTTAATCTCCTTAAACTTAGTTATGTTAAAACAATTTTCAAAACAGGTGATAAATCTGATGCAAAGAACTATAGACCTATTTGTATTCAACCTACAATAGCTAAAGGTTTTGAAGCCTTTGGTTTAAACAAGATAAAACTTACTGTCAATAGTTTAATTTTACCCCAACAACATAGTTTTCAAAAAAGGGATATCTACTAGTACTAATCTGCTTACATTTCAAAAATTTACTATCATTTTCTCTTTCACAAGTTGATACAATTTACTTTTGGTTGATCATTCCTTTCTTATTAATAAGCTTTCTAGTTTAGATACCCATGGTCCCTTTTAACCTGGTTTTAATATTATTTCACTGATAAGTTTCAGGTTATTAAGTTTTCATTTGCCCTCTCTGGGATTTATCCTGTTCCTGCAGGTGTTTCTCAGGGTTTAATGCTGCACTTACCATCTTCATCGTTATTACTGTTTGCTGGTGATTTTTAGGACTATTAAATCACTAAAAGATTGCTAATAACTTTGAGATTGTCTTAACAGTATTTGAAACTCATGCTACCACAATAAAATAAATTTGTATAAAGATAAATGCAAAGTAGTATCATTTCTCAATATAAATTGTCTTACTTTATTTAATATAAACTATCCAGTTTTCTCCTGAGTAGAGTGCAATCAGTCAAAGAATTAAGCACACTGTTTCATTATAACTTAAATTTTAAAAATCATATTTCAGCCTTAGTTAAAAAGGCCAATAAGACCTTTAATTTTATTAATAGAACCACCCTTAATTTCAAATCTACATACCCTTTAGTACAATTTTTTCTGTCCATGGTACGTCCAATTTTAGAATATTGCTCTGTAGTTTGGAATCCATATCAGAAAACCAATATTAATTATTAAATTGTGATATAATTTTTTTTTTATAAACTTTTACATAATATTGTCCTGATATTTTCTAATACTTAGACATTTATGTACCCTCACATCAAACCAAGCAACATTTTACTTTTTCTAAAACTTATCAAAAATGAAATTACATCAAGTTATTCAGTTTACTAAGGATGATGGACAATGTCAACACATTATCAAATGTATTGACTTATATCATTCGAGTTTATCCCAACTAAAAAATAAACTGCATAATCAAAATTTCAAGTAAATCAAACAACTTTCGATTTTAATTACTTGTCACTCTTGTTTCTATTGTTCTGTTTTAAATATATAATTCTAATGAGCTAATACTTTTATTTTTGTCTGTATATCGTTTTTTATTTATTTTATTGTATTCATTACTTCTAATTATATATTATAGTTTATTTCATCTAATTATACCATATTTGTTATTTCTTCTGATAAGTATTATTTCACTCTTCATTACTCCAGTTATACATTATTAATTCTATCACTACTTATTACTCAAACACATTTTGCTGTAATTGTTATTAATTTGTATTACAATAATTTATATTTATAATCCTTTAGTTTACTGTTCCTCTTTTTTATATAATTTTGGTATCTTGTTCTCATTTTGCCTTGATGAAGCCCTGCAAAGTGGGGCAAAACATTGGTTACTGATGAATAGTTTTCTCTTATTTTTGTACCTTTTTTGATTGCCACCTACAACATCTTCCTACTATTAATACAACTCATAAAGATAATGGAATTCATTAAAACATATTTTTTGTTTGAAAATATATCTTTTCTCCCACTTTTTAGTTTTAAGGAAACAGTTATGATAATAAATTATGATGAAAATTAGCATAGTTACATTTTCTGTTTTATCATTTGATATTAGAAATACAAAAAAAAAAGTAATTCATTGCTCAACGGAATTTCAATTTCAATTAAATGCTATGAATTTACTTTTTTATGATACCTTAACGAGTTTACATAATTTTTTTTCAATTCACAGTTTCATTATTAGTCATTTATTTATGTGTAGTTAGCCTTACATGTATTGTAGAAAATTGGTTTTATTATTTGGTTTGTAAATAAAACAGTAGATGGCAACACTGCACTGGGATGGGATAGCTTGGCTTCCCTTGGGCCTGGAACAGTCGATCATGGCATCTATTATTGAAAACATACACTGTTTGTCTTTCTTTATAAAACCCTCCCTAAATTCTACAACAACATGGATCCAATAGAGATGCACACAGGTGCCTTGATTACAAACATTAAGTTTAAGTGGATTTTCAATATTCTGTTTTTGCATGCTATAAATTTTTTACTCAGCAGATATGTTTTGTATGAGGTAGTGGTTAAAGAAGACCCAATCTCAGGAAGAGTTGGGTCAATTATACCAGAGCATTCAGTAGCTGATTACAATTACTTGTACTCAAACTGTTTGGGAACAGAATACAATACTCATACTCAAAACATTCAAAGGTGAGCACAAGTAATTTTCATGAGAACAAGTAATAATAAATAAATCTGAACTCAAGAAAAAAAGTCTGGATACAGAAAATTCATACTCAACTGGTTTGTATACAAGTATTTGCAATCAATAATCAAAAATTTGTTGAGTAAATGTAAAGTTATCATACTCACCTACTAAATTCTTGGCTCTGTTACTGGGTTTGGAAGAAAAAAATGACTTTAGGAAAGTTGATTTATAATAGTTAATAGGTTGAATAAAAAATCCTTTCTATAAAAGATTTTCTTTCATTAACTCTTCAATATAATCCTTTATTGGGTATAATGTACAAACCCTTAAGAGAACAATTATTTTAGAACAAAATATAATTTTCTTATCGTATGCCTAGTGAAATGATAAGAACTTGATATTAAGTTTTTTTAATGAAAAAAAAAATGATAAAACTATAACATGATAAAAAATTATAATTAATTTTAAATGAGATATAAATACTTTTGTGTTAACTCAATTAATAAATGACCTAAAAGTTATGAAATTTATGTTTACAACAGTCATTTAACTTATATATTTTTCTTTTTGTAATACATTCTATTATTTTACAAGATAAGTTTTTACATTCATGTTTATATTTAATCTTATATAAATATCCACATAGGTTCATAACCATGAATATATTAACATTAGGCCTATATTTGTTATTTTGTTAATAAAATTTATTTAATCACTATTTTTATAGTTTGTTACAATAATCAAAAACTTTGGTTTAGACCTACATAATTAAAAATACATTCTCTACAATAGAAAAACATCAGAAAGATATATTTATACGTATTATACAACATTATGAATAATTTTTACATCATATTTTTTTTTTATATTTCCAAAGAGAACATCAACCATTTATTAGATACCATAAAAACAACTATTAGTCTTTATAAACGAATATAATAAATAATTTTTAAAAAACAACTTCTTTGGCACCATTTATTTAAAAATTAACAATTATTTACACCTTTGTTCAATATACTTTACATGTGCCTCCTATGTACACATAGTTAACTTTTAATAATTACTATAAAAAGTTTAAAAAACCAACAATGGCTAAAATATAATCTACTTGAAATTTTTTTTAAAAGTATTTTGGAATATTTAAACATTGGAGGGATCAAAATTAAATATAATGGGTTTATTATCAACTTTGGCAGAATTAAATGGTAATGAAATTTTAGGCCCAGTGGACACTGTGGTTAAAAACTAGTTACTTGGTCCGAAAACTCTCTACAGTCTAGTATATACAATCTATTTAAAGTAACAACAAAACAAATATTTCATAATAAGAGGTAGTAAAGCTATTTAATTTTTTTTTTTTTTTTTTTTTTAAAAGCTGCATTATTGCTGTAACATAGTAACTATCATCATAACAAGCCCATCATTAAAAGCTAAATATAATAAACATTACTGGTCACACAAACTTAGCTTGAAGGCCACTGCTGAGGTCTGTTTCAATGAAGCACTATCTGTATACATACATCTAATTACCAATACTTTCAAAAAAACAAATATACATGTAAGATATGGAACATTTTAAATATAACAATGTTAAAATTATTATTTAAACAATCATATTTAAGTCCATCACAATAGTTTGTTATTAATTACTCAGATTTTGACAATCACAACAAACGATCAAGTGTTATTTGGATAGTTTTAAATCTAATATAAAAAATATCCGATCATCAGAATTTAAAGATAGTAGATATATAAAAAATTTGGGACTACAATCTAAAAAATATTTTAAGATCTAACATTCATAAATTTTTGTAACGAAATACCTTGGATTTGATCATATATATATATATTTCAAAACAAATATGAATATTATAAAACTCTTTTGTACTTTTTATGGAATAAATGTTTTCTTTTAATTTGCTAAATATTTGTAAAGACAAGTAACATTAGCATACTAAGGCTTAATATATTTATTATAAATACATATTGTCTTCATACTTTAAAGCATGAATATAAAAAATATTTATAACAGAAACAAACTCAAACTTAATTGTTTCCTCACATTGATGTTGAATGTTTGTAATTATTCCTATAAATATTTGATATTAATCATTGCAACTCTTTCTCTCTCTTATTTGTCTTTAAAAAAATAATGAAACGTTAAAGTAGCAGTTCAATGGTTTTGAAATGTAATTCAGCTTCAAAGTCAAATTAATATGAAATATTTAAATAAATTTCATTTGTTTCCATTATTTTATGAAACAAGAAATCAATAAAATTTTTGATCACTGAGTTCTAAGGTTTGATAATAACAGTTGCAATGCATTTCTTTCCAATAGTTGATACACATCATCTTTTCCATTACATCAAAGTATGACAGATTTATAAACATTATTTACAATTCTGAATATCTGTAGTAGCAATATCATTTATCTGGAAGTATTTTTGTTAGCTTTAATATTTTAGCTCTTTAATTTACAAATATATTTTGAGTCAAAATATTCTTCATACAAAACCTAATCTGAACTCATTATTAACAATGTATAGTATTCAGGAAAATGTTTTTTGAGAAATGTATTAAAGCTTTTTATTTTCAATATTATTCTGTCTTGAGAATTAGACATTTATATATTACAATAAGTATCACAACACCAATGGCATAACATATGGCAGACTGATCGCCACTAGTTTTTATCATGAAATTTTTGAAATTCATGACAAATTTGTAATGGACCATGAAAAGATATTATTTTAATAACAACATTGAGAGTATACTTCAACACCATTTGACTGATCTACACAATTTTAATTAATACTTGTATTAAACATTATTTTATTATATAAAAATCCCAGTGAAACAAGCTTCATGGCTATTCTCAGTATGGAAATTCATATGTTAGTAAAAATGAAAATTTCGTTTAATAGTTAATAATAGACTACAAATTACGATAACATCATCGCTTAAAATCATTTACATAAGTTCATTTCATTGCATCGACAAGATGTATCTAAAATAGATTAAAGTAATGTATTTATTCTGTTATGTATAAATCCATTATCTCTCCTAGAGAGTACTTTGATATGTTGTCCTCTATTAAACAAATATTAACATTTGTAATGTTATTACAAAGTTTTATAATGGGAAATCGAATTCCATAAATCCCAAATGTTTTAAAAAATATTTGATTAGAAGTTCTTCGGTTGTTTAAGCTACTGATAATAGTAGCTGCATTGATGTCAGACATTCATTGCATACATCATAGTATCTACTGGTGCAGTGCCTTGGGGTGGTGGAGGAGGAGGAAGTACCATTTCTTGATGAGGAGATGCACTTGCACCTTCTGGTACTCCTCTTTCTAATTTCATTTTAGTGGGGGACCCACAAATAGGTGATCTAGGATTAGGATAATATACAAGTGGACCTCTTGGGTATCGTGGTATTTGATAATAAGTAGATATTGTTTGTGTTCCTCTTACGACAACTTGTCTTTGAGGAACTAAGTGAACTTGTACAGGGCCAGGTTGGTAAGGCAGACGCACACTCTGCCCCTGTTGCAATATCACATTTGGAGAGTATCTGGGAGGTTCATCATATCTGTAACCATTTTCTGTATAATATGGCCATGATATATGACTTCCAGTGGGTAAGGGTGGTGTGATCTGACTCTGCATTTGTTGGAGAATTTCTGTTGTCGATCCGAACCTTGGTTTTATTCCACGGACGGATGGCCTACGATTGAAACCATAATCATCATGTTCATCATCAGACCCTGAACTGTAGCGCTTCCGCAATCTTTCTATCCTTGATGCATCCTGTTGAACAAAAAGGGCCAATTCATCACTTTCATTACCAGGAGTGCCAACTACTATATCTGGTTGCGGTTTCTGATCATTTTTCAAAACATCATCAATATCATTTAATGAATATTCAGTGTCTGCAGTACTAGTAGAGTCCCTATTTCCTGCTTCACCACTAACACAGGCAGCTAAAGGTGCCAAACTTGATAAAAATTGTTTCCTAGCCTCTGTAGTAATTCTTGGTTTATGTAATCCATTACCAAGGTCAGGAGGATTATAAGGTTGATAATAAGGATATTGGTGCTCTACAGATGCTGGTGGTTGTAAAGGGTGATCTTTACTTCTTATAAATATATCTGTAATTTTCCTATAGGCAGGTACTTTTTCTTCTTTGGATTCTTCTCCAGTTGGGGAACTTCTTTCCTCCTCATCGATATCGCAAGTTAACTTCTTTATCCTTTCGACTAGACTATTTTCATTCTTTTTGGCTTGATTCCGTTTTCTTAAATCAGGATAACGTACAAGACTCCTACGGAGAGTATTTCTTTCAATTGTTCGTTTGATAAGATTACTTTGCAGGGAATCATCATCAGAGTCAGGGGATTTGTCGGGTGGGGGTGATGCAATCCTAGGAAATAGTTGGCGAAGAGCTGAATTTGGCTTAAGAGAATTTGATCCAAGTTTGAATGTTAGAGTCATCTCTTTGTCCCTAGGGTTGTTGCTTCGTGCTTGGGCTCCAGCTTCGTCATCAGTTTCACTTTCCCTTATAATCCGTCTTTCTGTGACCGTTGTCATTGTTATTGTTTCTACTATATATCTTTCTTTCTTTTCACCAGATTCTAAAAAAGAAAAAAAATATCATATTAGTGGCAAAGTATTGAGAAAATATATAAAAATTATAAATACCAAGTTTCATAACTATAAAATAGTTTCAGTTTCCAAAAACATTAATATTGCTGAAAAGAAAAATTTTGTGTCTGAAATGTCTGTTTCATAAAGTTAAATCTAAGTGCTGAGGCAGGGGTGTTATTTTTGATAACCACCCTAAAACTGATTTCTAAAACTCCAATATACCAACCCACTCATGAATAATATCCTGATTTTCCTTTAAACATATTCTGTTGTTGCCGACTATGATGAATACAATAGTACAACTTCCTAAACAACATTTACTAAATAATCACTGAGTTTAATTACCATTCTTCCAAGATTTTTATTCTCATAACATATAGCTTTCGGACTACTATATTAACTTTTATATAGTTTCTTGTTAACATAAACTAAGTGGGTGACCAAATTCGCTAGTACATGTTAAAAATATTTCTGGTATAATTCTATTTAATATGTAAAGTTTGTCTTTTTCAATTTCCTAAAAGTTTTTTTACACAGTTTGGATACATTTTAATACTTTGATCTAAGCTGAATAAAACTGTTCTGATTTCCAGGAAAAAGTTGAAAACTTTAAGATTTCTGAATTTACTTCCAACTGAAAATTGTGGCACAACATTTCACTAAGAGAGATTACAGTACTCAAACTAGCTTATACACGTTTAAAAAAATAAATAAAATCTGTACCACTACAACCCATGGAGGGTCACAGGTTCAGTACTTGTAAGGAAGTACTGTTACTAGACCAACGGATGTGCGAGGAGGTGATTTGGTTAGAATCACGCTCGACTGCCAGATTTTTTACCCAATTAAGGGTACCCAACTTATGAGGCTAGGTGGAGCCCAGGAGGGCTCCAAAACCCACAGGAGTTGACTCATGTCAACATTGTAAGGAAATTTTAAAGTTCAATGCCCATGAAAAGTGCTCGCTTTTTTTGCAGCTACATTCTGGTTATGACACTATAGATATGCTCCTATGGAAACCTAAACAATTACTCCATAGCTGACCTCTAAAATAAAGGAAATGACAAGAAGAGGTAAGCAGATAGGATAAAATAAAATTCCCATCATGATCATAAAAAAAAAAAATCAATAAATTAAGAGGTTATGTGTTGTTTAAACTATTTTATGGTGAAGCCAAATGTGCATACTTTATCTATAACATGCTTTTATTAATATATATTTTTATATATATACTATTAAATATATATGTACTAAACCATCATCTTCAAACACCTTAATTGAGAATTTAAATTTTAAAAAATTTATTCCAGAAATGATTGACAGTTCTCTTCATTATCTAATGACCTTAAAAATAATTTCTTATCTATTTCATTCAATTCTTCATTAATTGCAGATATCGATCCTATGATCAACCTCCAAAACTTCTCTTTTTTTAACGAGACTATAGTAGTATTTGAGTTATAAACTTATAAAATTCTGTTTTATGTTTCTTATTCCAGCTCTCTAGAATATTTACTAATTTTCTTTACTTATTTCAGCTTTCCTTCCTTCCTTAAATGAACTGGAATAGCTCAATCACCAAATATAATTTAAAATTCTTCTTTTCTATTCAACAAACAAAACAATTTTATGATATATATATTTTTTATTATAATTATTTTTGGAAATGATGGATAGAAATACTAATATTTACATATAAACAGTTATTATACCCTGAGAGTGTGATGCTGAATCATTATTAGCAATCTCATCTTCTTCTTCATTTGTTGGCGTTGTTTGTGTTGTTCCGTCTTCAACTTTTGGAACTGGGAGCTCATCTTTCCATTCTTCTTTATTTTCCGTACTTTCATCTGAAAATTACAAACAATAGGGCCGAGTTAAGAAATTGTTCATTACTTTATATCAATTGTATTTAATATATACTCTCAAATAATGAATAACGATTGTGCATATACAAATGTATTGCTAAACATTTTATATAAGGATACATCACTGAAGTTGTTCTGCAGAAGAACAGTGTGGTAAGCGACTTGAAAAACTAGTATAAGCCATTAGAAGCTGCAATCTATGAAGTCTAATAGATTTAAGAATTCCAAACCCTTTCTAGACTGTTTTTTATTATATTGCCTCATTAACTGGGAAATCACAAAGTTTATAAGATTGAATATAATTAATTAACTTTTTTGTTTAATATATTCAAAGGTTTAGTTTACTAACTTCTAATCAAATTTCAAAATTGTTAATAGTTTCGATGATTTCAATTGAAAAAGTATTGGTTGATACCAGTGAAGAGAATTTAAATTTTATAAATTCAATTGTTGTTTATCCTTTTTTTTTTTTGTTTAATCATTTCTTTAGCATTTTGAATCAAGCTTTTAATATGTTGATTTCAAGAATCAATCGAGATTGTGAACTTCATACAAAGAAGGCGGTGTAGTTATGTTTAATTACAGTTAAGGTAACTTGTTTAATTTTTGTATTCTTCCTTTTCTTAAATTCTGGCAGTGTGGGATTTAAAAGCAGCATCATGTTATATATTATATGCACTGAATAATGCCTATGCCAATTAATTTTCCCTTTTTTTTTAATTACTTTTCTTTAAGTGTCCTATCCAAACTAGTTTTCATATTATGATGTTTTTACTGATAATGGGGATGTAGTTGAGATATATATCTCTCAGGTTCTATAGCAGTGGTACCCAACTCTATAATTCTGAAATTGGATCATTGGCCAGTCCAATAAGCCAAAATTTTAACCATCCGCAGCCCATCCCCACTCATAACTTGGGGACAAAAGGGAGTCCCCCCTGGAAAATATTTCACAATTAGGTTGGTTAAAGTGCATTCTGAGGTATTTTATTATTATATTGTAATCACTCATCAAAACCTTTTAGCTGATACTAAAATATCCGTTAAGGTAACAATGGAGCAGTTTTGAAAATAATTCTTCATAAAATGTGTGCTACCGAACCCCTCTGAGTTTTTCATAAATGGAAAATGAAAGTTTTTATATTAAATTATTATGTAAGTTTTTATAACTTGAAATACAAACAAAGTCATATATAATACAAATTATTGAATTTTTTATTATTGGTTCACTTTAAATCATTACTAAATCTATTTACATATCAGATTTTAATAATAATAAGTGTTGAAGGCAAAATGTTTGTCTTGAAGGTATTTTTAAAAGGACAATAATATAGTACATTGTGTTGTGGAAAATAGGGGGTTTTATAAATAATGTCAACAAGAGTTTGTTTTCATAAGCAAACGCCACGACAGACTGTTCTGGAACAAATCAGCATGCCTGTTGATTTGTTCTCAAGAGTATCCCAGTGTCAACATCTACCATTTTATTTTACAAACCAAAATAATAAAACTTATTTTCTATATATTTATTTGACTATGGATTGGGACACTGTTGTGCTAGGGGTCCAAGAGTGTCAATAATAAATGGAAGAACCTCAAGAATCAGAGGTGAGTTGGAAAATTTAAGATTTTGGAGGAACTTCCGTTAATATTAAAGGTTTCCAGAGTTAGTTTCAAATGTGTAAATAATTAGAATTAAAATTCTTGCAATGCCTTAATTCTAGTTGCATTTTTATTTCACAAATTAATTAATTAAAGAATAAATAATATAATAACATGTTTAATTTTTTCACAGTTATAAAATATGTTGTCACATATGAATTTTTCAAGTTTTATAAAGTTTAATCTTCAATTTAATCAACAGAAATATATAGCATCAAACCCTTTATTTGTTCGAGGATAGAAGGTAATTATGAAGTGAATGGTAGGTAATGGAACCTGGTTCAGAGCCAAGCTGTAGAGGAAATACTGGCCACCTCTGGAATATTTAATGTTACCCTCTTGTTTGAGGACAGCCCTTAAGCCAAGCCTTTGCAGCTTGGGCTATTTTGAATAATTTCTTCATATTGTCATGAATAGTGAATAAAATGAGCGTTTAGGAAATAATAGAGTAGATTTTAATTTAAGAAATGCCATTGATATAATCAGGACACCTATTTGGCATTTAGACTCTTCTCTAAGAGGTTTTTCCTTTGGAATTTTTATAACTAATTATGAAAAATACAATCAGCTAAAGAGAGCTTGAGGAAAATATTTTGATCAAAGGAATATAAATACAGTTAGATATAATGTATTAATATGGTAATACATAATACATATTAAGAAGTTCTGCATTTTTCACGATTCATGTTATCATTTGATTCGAGTTCGTTAAACGGTGGCAAGGCAATTGCTGTCTGCCCCCCCCCCTCAGAATATTTCATAAAACTGATAAAAGAGTTAAATGAATAGTACAGCGTTAGTAATTATCATTTGACCGACAATAATAATATTTATAACGGGAAATCTTCTTACAAGCGAATTCTTATAGTTATAATTACTTCCAGTTAATTACCAGCATACTGCAAAACAATTCCTATGGATAGTCTTATGTGTACGACTAACGATAATTTTCTAGTTTCATTATGATTAATAAGAAGAAGTAAGATTAGAGCTAAAACATCAGTTAATATTAGTAGGATGCCCTTTATCAATATGAATCTTCATTGTCTTTAATTTTTTTTTTTAAATTGAATCCACATTTACAATTAGTTGGAATCTTATACTTTTCTCAATTAATGGTTATCCAATAGAAAAGGTTTGAATAGGAAGAATATTTCCTCTAACGGAGAGTTGGGGAACATGCGTATCATTGGGTAACACTGTTCCCATAGGACCGACCCTGTGAAGCTGCCTACTTTTAAGTACTTTTCATTGTTAGTGTACCGTTTTGTTCTGTTTTTATTATTTTATTTTCTGGCGAGCGACCCAATTTCCGGATAAACGCATGCAATTATAAACAAAATGCTAAATGATATGGGGTTAAAAGTTCCTGAGTTTCTCGAACTACGCGAATGAAGAATTTTTGGTTAGTAGAAATAACTGAATTATTTATTATGAAAAAATTGGCAGCCAGCAGGGTAGTGAGGTTTACTTTACACATTACCAATATTTTTTTTCTTTATGTCTAAATAATTTTAAGTGAAATAATGATTCAAGACAGAACTAGATGAAGGTGCTATTTTTATTTTTATATTTTTAGAAAAATATATATATTTTTTTTTAAAAATACAATAATAATTAAAAATAATCATTTTTACATATCAACTTCTTTAGTTTTTCAGTCTCAAATTAGAATAAATAAACATTAAATTAAAATTTTCTCAAATCGTAACAAATTACCTTCGTCAAATCATATTTTCAATTAATATTGAGTAAAATTTCCTTTTTTTTTTTTTTTTTTTTTTTTTTCAGATGGCTAGCACCGATTTTATAGCAGTACGCCTCCGCCGTTAGTGAGGGAATCATCTACTTTTATCATATTTTGTGTAGCCTAATTTATAATCATGTTTTTTTGTATAATGCTTTATAATAATCCTTAATTCATAGATAAACATGATTGAGAAAAATAAAATATTGAGATGGACGGGTCTCAATATCATTTTACCCGGCGTTCGGTGTCAGCAGAGGAAGGCTTTGCTTAATAGCACGTACGGTTTTAGAAATACTGCTTGATTATTTAAGTTATTTGACAGTGGTAGCTCCATTTCATAAAATTTTGAAAAAAAAGTTTTTCACAACAATTTTGGAGATTACTCTTTTATTTTTTAAAATAACTATAATCAAATTATGAAATCCCACTAAATCATCTGCAACCCTCTCTCTTCAGAGTCTGAGGAGTAAGCTTTAAATACCTGGATCTATCTTCTTACTGTACACTCAAAATAATAACAAATTAAAGGAACAAACTAAGCTAAAAAAAAAAAACTTACAAACTCTTTAATTATTAATAAAAACAATTTTATATAATAAACAATAAATACTCTGGTAGAATATAAAATATAATATGGTAAATAAAATAAGTTAATCGTCCAGCAGTTTGGTATTCATTATGTTAACGTATAAAGTTCTTTTACTGATGAAGTAACCGTAGATCTGAAATTTCTCCAAATGCTTGGTAAACAAACATCGATATCCACACTCCTTTGTGTTCCAGAGACCCAAACATGGCAAACCTCGAACATGGGCTGACTATTATCTTTTGTTTTAACTATTTTTTATAATAAAAAGAAGCGAAATGAAGAGAGGTAAAGTTGAAGGAAACGTAAATGATGATAGATGATAAAAATCCATTTAAATGAGATTAGATATTTATTAAATCTAACTTTCGAATTGGTATTTTAATAAGATACTTTTATAATATCTTATTGTAGAAACGAATAAGGTTCCTATAAATCTTAATTTGCTCAAAAATAAACCGCTGAAGTTAATTGACATTTAAAACAATGTAGTTACAACTTAATTAATAAAATTTTTAAATACAGAATAAAAAACTATAGTTAATTATGGATTAACTATTGTTAGGAAAGTTTTTTAATTGATTTAAACACAGAAACCACAAAAAAATAGTTTGGAAAATGTGAAGTAGCACCTATGATGTAGTTGAGCATCTCGTATGCTACAACATATTTCTGGAGAGACGATATTATTCTTACACCATTAAGTAAAGTGAAAATGCTCCAATCTAGCACAAAATTATGGAACTAAAGGGAGCTACATCCTCACTTTATGAATCACAGCGTCTCCGAGGAACACAAAATCGCACAGAACGAGGTACAAAAATCTCTGAGAAAGAACCAAAAATGGTTCCTCTACCTCATTATTTTAATATTTAATTTTAATGAAGTTGACTGATATTTCATAAAAAACTAATTCAAGCTATTTTTAATGAACTACTAATTTATTATAATACAAATATTCATAATGAATCATAAGTGTATTATATATTAAACTTATTATGGTGTAATAATATTGCAAAATCAATGGGGTGCCAAGTGATTTGGTAATTTCTCATCTCGTATCGGGCCTGAAGATTATTGATGGGAAATCAATAGGCTATTAGTACTACAGTCCATAACCAAACAGGCAATCTCCGCCACAGCCTTCAAATTACATCATTATGCTAATAAAAAGACATTTTTCTTTTAAAAAAATGTCATTAATCTTTTTCGGATGAGTTAATTTTAAATTATTAAACGGTGCTGAAATACATTGTTAGTTGTTATAGTTTTAAAAATAATAATAAGCTATATACGTGTACCTCGGGATTAAAAGCTATTGTAAAACTTCCCTAATTTTACGGAAGAGTAATTTGAACAAATGTTTCCCTGTGAAAGAAAGTATATTAAGTATTTTGTTTTAAAACAAAGTATAAAGATATTTTTTTTGAATAATATTTTACCAAAAATTTTCCTATTTTGAGGTGGTTTTAAATTTTTGAATTTCACAATTTTTGCTATTTTGAAATTAATTAACGATGGAACTCCTTATATTTCTTCTCTTAATGATGTCCCTGTTATGTAAAAATAGTTAAACAAAAGTGTTTAATGATGCTAATTAGGTAAAATATTGACAGCCGGATAATTCACTGAAGCAGCAATAATCCAAGGAAATGCTACAGGCGCTACGTTTCTGGGCGCCAATTTTTTTAGATTGGTGTCCGAAGTGGCGTGAGAAGTCCTGCTAGTGGACACACGAGCTAATTTTACTCGAACCTAGAAAATTTACAGGTGCTGTAGGTTGTTAATCATCGAGATTTATGATGCATATACATTTTTATTTTCAAATATCAGTAATCAGTAGTAAGACGTGAAAAAATTCGAATTAATGTTTTATGATCCACTGGGTCCAAATATCTCGCGAAATAATCTGTGTCTGTATGTAAAAAATATAGCTAAGAACCAAAAAAGGTTAAGTCTACCAACTTTTTCATTTCAATCGACTTGTCGAAAATGCCATATGAATAAATTATTTTATAATATTATCAGGCATGCTCCGAAAAATAATGTATTGCCTATATATCTACTGGTCTTTTTAAACCGAAC
>NW_027115055.1:1176656-1177587 GCF_000696795.3 Halyomorpha halys
AATCGTTGACAGTATATTCTTCTAACGGGGATGTTGTGATGTTGTGGGGATCTTTATAAAACAAAATTTACTAACTTGAACCCTTTATTAATTTTGCATTATTAATATAAAAAGCTTTATTTACGTGTATGTCTAGTCTGGCAAAGCACAGACATGGCAGTGTTTATGAAACCGGATTTTGGAGATAACACTTTCTAAACCTGATTTGCAAAACCCGGTGACAAGTATAGAAGATTAAAAATAAATTTGGAAACTAATGGTAAGGAAAAATTTGTTGGAACGATAGGGTGAAAACGATAACCGGATAGCGCCGGATTGAAACTATCTGTAAAAACATGCATAATGTAAATCATGTCATAACAGGAAGTACTTGTAACTCATTAAACCGTTTTAAGAAGTGATTACCACAGTTATAGAACTTTTAACTAAAAGTTTGCATTCAAAACATATTGCTTGAAAGTGTAAATACCACGCCCAAAGCGGAACATCTGATCACATTACCTTTCATGAGAGCGACCCAAGTGCCATAATTAATGTTTTTAGTATATAATAAACACATACCCTTAATTGGGTAAAAATCTGGGATTCGGGAGCCCTTGGTTGGTCCCAGGATCTATGAAGGGTGCCCTTGATTGGGGGGGGGGGTCGATCTAGAACAAATCACCTCCTTGCACAACCGTTGGTTTAGCAACAGTACTTCCTTACAAAGTACTGCATCCCTAACACTTCATGAGTAGTAGCGGTTTAGATTTAATTTTTTTTTTAAATTTAATTAAACATTATTCAAAATGATATGTATGTATGTATACTCCACAATAGAGGAGTTTTACATCCCTCTCTGCAAGCCATTTTCAAACTTTTTTCTTCTCACTTCAGTCACATTATTAACATTATCAATTTTTATACATATGACGCTTGGATGTAATTCTTT
>NW_027115055.1:1177637-1197431 GCF_000696795.3 Halyomorpha halys
TGCAAGCCATTTTCAAACTTTTTTCTTCTCACTTCAGTCACATTATTAACATTATCAATTTTTATACATATGACGCTTGGATGTAATTCTTTCAAGTATTCAAATTTTTTCTCATTTTTTTTCTTAACTAGTTCATTTTTTAGGCTCATAATATAATAGATTAATTAACAAAAAAAATACATATCCCTGAAAATTATAAAAACTAAGATGTTTTTTTTTCTTTATATTATAATTGTATTTAAAAATGTGAGGTAGTAACGCTGGTGGCTTTTTTTAGCTAAATAATACTTCGAAAATATTTTAAATTTTCCCTGTATCGAATAATTATCCTACTCACAACGCAGAGATCATTGGAAAATGGGATCAAAAAAAGAGAAAGGATTCAGTTCGTCAAAATACTTCAAAAAAATGCATTAGCCAACATTCCTCAGCACTTATGTGAGGCGTTAACAACTTGAGAGTGAAAGGTTTCTCAGATGATCCGGAAGCTTTATACAAATTATATGTTGGAGTGGTCAGAGGGTCTATTACTCCATAGTCTTGCGGTCACGGATAACCGTGGTAAAGGATGTCCGTTAAGAAAAAAACAAGACAGGAAGGTGTATTCTTCGAGCCGAACTGAGGTATCTGTTTTCGGCTCTGTTAGTAAAATATATTTTTTCTCTATTTGAATACACATGCAGCGGCAGTATTTACCTTGGTCAAATAACTGAAATACTCAGATTTCAAAAAAAAAAAAAAGATGATTAGAATTGAAACCACATAATAAGGAGCCAACCAACATTTTTGTGAAATTGTCTGTTATTAACTATATTGATAGTTTTTCAAGAATTTCATTTCATAACAAAAAATTAAGACATAGCGTTCTTCTACATCGCTTTTGGGTGAAAATAGAGGCTTGGGGAAATGTCAAGATAACAAAAAAAAATCGACATAGCTTATACAATATAAAATATATTATATTTTATTATTATTTTTTTTGCCCTCGTAAACTATTCCGAAGAGGCCAAATTAATATAGCGGTGGTTTCAGTCATGAAATCGTTTTCTATTTAGGACAGTAAAATGTATTGTTCATCCTAAGTGGTAAAAATTATCCATAAATTATTTTAAAAAAAAATTTAAACTAAGCAGGTAAATTTGGACTATTTTTATTTTTGTTACTCTATGATAGCATAAATCAAAATTACAAAAAAAAATCTTTGATTAACATACCCTTTGGCCCATATTATAGTTTTTGTAAAACACCACTCTTTACCTAAAAATTTTGAAATATTGATACGAAATATGGTTTTGTAAATTATTGTCCATTCTATGTGGTAGAAATTATCCTTAAAAATCTAAATGTTGTTTTGCCTTTGGCTTGAGATTTTTTTATTTTTGGCAATGCTGTTCGAACTATACCTCATTTTTATTATAATAAAGAAAGTTAAAATATTATTAGTTTTATTTTTCTACATTGAAAATACCAGCGCTAAAATCCACTCCAGAAAAAAAGGTCTTAATTGGTTTGGTAGACAAGAATTGTGCCTCTGGTTCATTCACGGTCAACTTAAATGTTAGTCAAATGGGCTGGGAACCCAGAAAGACAGTGAAGCTCAAACCATTAGCAACATGCCACGCAGAAGTTCTAGTATTTTATGTGAAGAATTGGAGTGAAAGGATAGGAGGAAAAATACTCCAACTATCTAAGCAACTCTGCAAAGTGTGTAGCTTGACAGCTTAGAGTCGAGGCCACGCTAGAATATGGCACAAGGAGGAAGATACAGAAATACAGAATAAGATTTTTCTAAACTAAGAATGTAAATTTTAATTAATTTTATTTTCTCTATGTTAGAATAAATCAAAAATACTAAAAAAACTTTGATTAACACAGCAAACTTTATAATATTTCATAACTTCATATAATTTTTGTAAATCATTATATCTTTAAAAAAATCGTATCTTGATACGAAATATTGTTTTTAAATTATTGTCCATTCTAAGAGGTTGATATTATTCTTAAAACTATTTAAAAAAATCTTTGTCGTTGCAGTATAGGACTCCAATGGGAGTCTTCGCCGAAAAAACAAAAAAATATTTTTATTATTATATAGAAGTTAAAATAGCATACGTTTTATTTTTCTATGTTGAAAATTCTTTCCCTATAATCCACCCTAAAAAAATTACAAAGAACCCTATAAAAAATTAAGTGGTTTGGTCATGTTTGTCGAATAAGCAAGGATCGGGAACCCCGAAAGATGATGGAAGTTCGACCCACGCAGAAGAACTAAAATTTTATATGAAGAATATATCTAGAGGATTGGAAGAAAAATACTTCAACAACTGAAGCAACTCTGCGAGAGCAGCGTTGGATCGAGGCCCATCCACGTTAGGATATGCCGCAAGTAGGAAAATATATAAGAAGCATAAATTGCATTATTAAAACAAAGAAACTTTGATTGGCATAGTCTTTATGCCTTTAAAGTGATATGATTTTTATAAAATACCACGCTTTATTTAAACAATTTCGTAACTTGATACGAAATATTGTTTTGTAAATTTTTGGCGTATCTTAAAACGATTAGTTTTTTTCGCAAATCAATCTAGTTTATTAGATATGACCTAAAACTTGTAAACTGCAATAGTACAATTTTTTATATAGGGAATGTAAGTTTCTCCAAGAGACGTAAGAATATAAAAACATCAATTTTGGTGAACGTTTGTATGGCTCAAAAAACAAAACTAGATGAGATAGAACAAAAAAAAAATTAGGTAATCTTGTAGTAATCTTGTTTGTGTGAAAGGATAGATTGTATCAGATTTCATCAAAATTTTATGGCAACAGTAATATTTCTGATATCTGGATGATTTGATAACGAATGACACTTAAACAAATGCTACCAAAGAGATTACAGAAGCTCATTTCAAACGGTTCACAGGATGGTATAAGGATCGTTTTTAATTTTTAAATGATTACGAGGGCGTGACAACCAAGATATGGCAACTGCTTTTTAAAAAAACCTCACCGGAATGCGTGAGTTTTGAAATGAGCTTGAGAAATGAGTAGGAGATATCCTTTTCAAACTTGCGAAACGCAGTTGAGTCGCAAGATGCTCTTCTTTCACATACTCGACACGCCATCTTATTCACTGTTTATCACGTTTATTAACGCTCTCTGGGAATCATCCAGCGACATGCGTGATAACAGAAGTAGTTAATAATTATTAAATGGGGTCCCGGTATTTATTTATTGTTTGTGTTTCTAACTATTTAATACAACCAAACAAACTATTTTTTTTTTTTTCTTAAAATTGATTGATTTTCAAAGTGGGCCCGTTCTGATGTACTTAAGACTTAGTACTCAAGCGCTATTAATAATCCTATTACAATTTCAGCTAATTTTTAAAGCTTCTTATTAACAAGTTATATAAAGCCTTAAAGATGAACCACATACTACAACGCAATAGAAGAATTATTTAATGTGTGTCTCTTCTAAGAGATTTAAGATTCAACAAGTCTCATTTTAGAAAAATCGCGATTTTTGGGAACCCATGAGGAAGCAAAGGTGTAAGTAACTCTAAGGCCTGAAATCGTTTGAGGAAATAGTGTACAATAAGAGCTATGTTCAGAAAAAAGAAATTGATTGTGAGTCTTATTTTTTAACATTTTTAATTCTAAAGAGAAGGTTTTTATTTAGAAAACGGTAAAATTAACTTCCTTTTTAGATTAATATCTTTAAAAATCGAAGAGGTAAAGAGTTTAATGTAAACTGCAAAATAGGTTCAAATACCGATACAAAAGGGTCATTCAAAAAAAAAAATAAAATAAATAAATTGAATACCACTTTTTTACTCTTGGGTTAAACGACAAACACTGGTTAACCAATTAATAAATTTTGTCATCAATATTTTAAAATTACACTGGTTTATTTGCTATGGACTGACCTATTTTTTAATATATAAATTACTTGTGTTTAATAGATCTATGAAAGTATTTGTCAAGTCTTTTTAAATTATAATTTAATATTATACTCAATTTTATTTATTTTTTGCAAAACTAACTTAGAACAATAACATAAAAACTGAGTTACAAGGAAGAATGTGTTTACTGAAATTAAAAAAAAAAAAACTTGACACAATGAAAATTAAAACAAAGTTAAAAAATTAACATATTTCTACTATTTTGTTTACTTGCAATATATTTAAATTATATTGTGTACTAATTATAACAACTTCTAAAATATTATTTAATTAAAATTAATAGAATGTATGACTTTTATATAACATAAATTTTAACAACAGACATTTTTTTTATAGAGACAATCGTTTTAATGCAACTTTCTTTAATGTCTTAACGATAGACTCACATTCACACAAGGACGTCGCCATGTGTTTGGAAGGAGACAACTTTCTTCCCAATAATTTTTCTGTTGTTACTGTAGCCGTGTGTCATCCCTGTGGGATTGGAAGCCCTCCACGTTCCACCCAACCACTTAAGGTGAACATCCTTAATTTGAGAAAAACCTGATGTTCGAGCGTAATTTTGGCCAAACCACCTCCTTGCACAAGCCTTGGTCTAATAATAGCATTTTCTTACAAAGTACTAAACCCATACATTATACATATGTGGGTATAATGGGTTGTAGGCTTCCTTTCATCTTTCTGATGCTTATTAGAAACCAAAGATTTTCGAACCAGCTTCAAACTGTAAAAATTGTGGTAAAGCGTTCTACTCAAGCTGTTAATAAAATTAAAAATCAATTCCAACACCCCTGAAGCAGAAGGGCAAAAATTATATTCAGCTAATTCTATAATAGCATATAATTGTTAGGGATCATTTTTTTTTTTTTATTAAGTGCTTCATAACTAAAAAAAGTACCAAGTTACTTATTTTAGTTAAAAGGTAATTTTGTTACCACAATTCGTATGGACAAACTAATAACAATTGATCATAAAATTATTAATTAATAACAGATTCCAATAATTTAGCTATAGTAAAAAGCCAATTTTAGCCCAATTCTGCCCTAAAGCGAAGAAATTGCCATTTAACGGATATCATGTTGTTTTTGTATAGAAATGAGAATTATAGTGGTCAAGTGACAACGTTCACAAGAAGTAAGTGGATAGTCCTAAACCATAGGAATTTGAAAAAATTATGTTATAGTTCGGAAAAGTAAAATATATTAGTACAATTAGGAAATCCGGTTAAAATAATTGCGAAATTTATGATTTTAACCTCTCTTCCTACCCCGACATATCGTTGAAACAATCCCCCTTACACCTAAGGATGTCAGTAATATGTGAGACGGTGTGAAATCAATTTAAAATTGTTTTAATATTTTGTAAGGGGCGTAATAACTTTAATAATGTGTAGCTTTGTTATTTTCAATGGATAATCGTCTGTGAAAACTTTTCCTATTTAGGATGAGGTCAGGGCCAGGATGCATGAGAAATAAGCCGTTTACAATCAGATAGGATAAATTAGCATGGGTAGACGTCATGAAGGGTAGGAGTGGGTTCTAATTGCGCAAATTGTGGTAAAAAATTTCACTCGAAGAGTTACAAAAATTTAACAATAATATTAATAACTTATTACGTTACTAATTACTAAACTCAAAAATTAAATTTTTATTGACTTATAAAGGTAATTATTGTTCTCAATGTCAAAATTTGTAGCATGTAACTGATAAGTCCAAATTAAAAAGTTTTTTTTGTTATTTACCCCCTATCTGGTCATTTATGATATACGGAGTGATTGTTTATAGGTAACCAATGTATTGTAACCATGGTGGAAGGATCAGGTTTTCATTTCATGAGACTGTCAAGAAATAAAAGTCAGCCCTCTAGAGAATATTCGAACCGGAGACGTGCAGACGCAAAGTCGCTAAGGTTACGCCTTAACTCTCTCGGCTACAAACGCCCCAAATCTAAAAGAGTTTTAAAAATTTATATATTTTATAATATAATTGGAAAAATTAAAATTCTACACAGTTGGGAATTTTCAGATTTTTTTTCTTCCCCCCCACGCAACAAATTGTTGCAGCAAAATACCTACCTATAAGCAATTAGATAATTTGTAAAATCTGTTTACTAAACTACCATTTAAATTCAGATGCATTTTTTTTCTGAAAAAAAAAGTAATGGTATTATTTGTGCATAAGATTCAAATAATATATTGGGAGTTAGTACGTGATATCTATGAATTTCACGAGCCCAACGGTTTCCTTAGTAACTCGTTTGTATTCAGTAAGCAACATAGATGGGAGTTCGGTAGTCTACAATCCCCATGTGTAGGTTCTAAGATTTCGTTAGAGGTGCTCGAATACAAATCTAAAATATATTTATTTAATTTCAGTATATTATTTATCTGTTCATAAATTTATTGGGAATTTATGTTTAAAAAATAAAATACTGCACATCTACTATTTTACAAGATAATACTCTCCTTACCTGGGTGGTGAATATTGCTATCTTGGATTCTAAAACATTGTAATGTGTTTTCTATTATTTTTTTAAATTTTAAAAATGATTTGATTAAATTTAAAAAACTGACACAATGAAGGGCTACAAGCATTAGAACTCTTAGTATTCATTTATACTGTGTATATCGGAGAAAATAATAAAAAAAAGTATGTATATACTAAATGAAATTGAAATATAATAATAATAAAGAGATATGACAGCCATATAATAATACAGAAATACTCATTAATTCTGGATCAAAATAATATAAATTCAAGGTAAAGAAAATGAAAATAAAAATAAAAATAATTCTTAACTTATAACACGCATTCACACCTATTTACATATATAGAAATTAGAAATTTGCTGCTATCCCATATCTACAAGTGTAATTCAAATACGTTTGTTAAAACTTAAAATATTCTATGTAGTGATGTTAAACATGATCAATATGAAAAATAAATCGACTTTTTGCAAAAATGTTACATTTATTTCCTATAATTGTTATATATATATTATATGTAATAATCAATTACAAACTGATATGTTTTCGATGTTTTTAAAGATTTTAAAACTCATTCTAGTTCATTATAATAAAATAAATTTGAAAATATTAAACTTTGTGTTGAAAAAAATATTTTTAATTAGCTTTATTATCTAATAAAATATGGCAATTATGACACGGATAATAATATTGAATACATTTTAATATCATTTGCAGCAGCTATGGGAAATTAGAGTCCTGAGGTTTTCCACATTTTATTGGAAGGTAAATAAAATAACTAAATAAAGGTTTTTTTTTAATAATAAAATTGATTCTTAAGATAAAAATAAAAAATAAACATACAAAATCTTTTAAATAATATACTTGGTGCAATACTTGAGCAATATAGACCTATATTTTTAGAAAATTAATTTGAAAGATTGGTTACAACTAATTTTTACTGGCTATCTATATAGTATTTTACATTCATGTTTATTAGAAAAAAATCAGTTTTAATATAAACTAAAAAAAATTGAAATTGATTTCCTCATAATTACATTTTTAAGTTATCTTAGGGATTTTTTCTACAAACTTGTTTTAATTAAATAAATATTTTTCCCAATTAAAAAAAATAAAATACCAAAAACATGAAATATAATAATATTTTGGTATCAGTTCAAGTCTTTACGTGTTTACTAATGTTCTTTTAAAGCTTAAATGTTGCTCTAGGAAACAATGAATGATTTGTTATTTTTTGAAAATATCTTTAGAAAGAATCAACTGAAGATCAGCATAAATTATACAGTTAATTTTGGAGTATAAAAGTTTTTTATGTGATCAATTGATCAACCCTTTGACGAAATACTAAATAGTTTTACTCAACATAACGTTGAGTTAAATAGTTTTATTCGAGTTATATGAGTACAGAAATTGTTTCTACGTTTTTTAGAAAACAATACCAATTTATTTAATTATTTTTCAACATTTCTTCAAAGCATGACATTCTGTTTCATACAACAATGGACTATTCCGACCCACAAGATACGGTTTCTGGTGCGAATGATGTACTGTTATCGGTAGTTCCGGTAGGTACACAGACTGGTTTAACAGTTTTTATTTTTGTTTTTACAACGTACAAATATTATTACAAATACGCATTTGTAATTATTATTATATCCTCAAAGCAAATTGAGTTGATCAGTCTCGTAAAGCAGATAACAAGTAACAACGCCAAGGACAATTTGGGTGTGTTAAGATCTATTGTACGTTTGGGTCAGCCTTCCCACTTAACTGCCGTGAGTTACATGAACGATGTAGAAGCCTTGTAAGTATTAAATGGTTTATGTGCATTCTGTGTGTTTCAGTTTCGTTAATGCTTACACGCCACGCGTGTGAGAACACCGAATATCCGTAAGGGATTCCGTTAACCGATCAAGAGCTAAGTTCTATTGATACGTTCGATGCAAAAAAAAAATTACATTCAATTAGATTTTTTATGAAATAAAATTTAATAGTTAAAATAATTATCAAATTACCGTATTATTAATATATTATTCCTATTTGAATTTTTTCTAGTAATTTGATTTGTTTATGAATCATTCCTCAGATTTCATTGAAAAGGATTAATAAGAACGAATTTGAACAATCGAGTCACTTTTCATCTATTTTTCTCACTAATTATTGCATATATTTTTTTTTAAATGTAGGAATTATTAAGAGTTTAGATTTCATATTCTACGAATGTTTTGTCTCTATTTGATTCTATATTATGTATGTATTGTGAGCATTTTTAAAATTGTTAATAATTAACAAGAAATGGTAGGAACTTATCATAGGAAAAAATTCTTTGTTTATTGTGCTAAATTTACAATACAAATGTTCAGAAAAATCAGTCAAGTAATTTTGGATGGAAACTTAGAACTGGAGAATTTAAATAATGTAAAAACCATTACCCAATTGTAATTAATTTTTGAATAATTATTAATTACATGAGTAAATAAAAAATAAAATCTAGCTTGTCGACTCACACAATTTCACTAACCGGTTTGTTTGCAAACTAGAATACAAAAATTGTGGGCTAATATTTGTCTATTGACAAACAAGCATCAAGAATGTCCAGGGTAGCGAAGATATCCATGAGATGATTTCGAGCCATTCTAAAAGCTAGTCGAAAATTAAATAATTAGTTTCTATGGAAAACTGTCCAAATTTAATTAAAATAAAATTTTCAAACTTTGAGTTAATTACTTTTTGAATTATTTATTAATATAGTCCTAGTACTAGTTATATTATATAAGGGCACAAACCAAATAAATGAATTATTTTTTTTAATTAAAATTATTTATTATCATTTAAAATTTTATGAATTTTAAGTAATTTAAAATAACCTTAAATAAACATTACTGGGATGATCAGATTCGATAAAACATAACGCTTTATTTGGTAGCGAATATGACTTAATATGAGATCAAGTCTATTTTTCAACATAATTTCTGATAAAAGCTTATCTTTCTAGTTAATTTATTTTCAACTTGACACATAGTTTTAACCTGTCATTTGTTTATTTATTACATTCAGACAAATGCAGGTTGGATGAAATACAAAAGTATTTAATTTTATATTTTTATTGAGAAATATAAGCATGAAAATTTAGTCCAAAAATTACAATTTTTTAGTTGTTTAAGATTTAATTAGTTACGCATTTGGCTCAAATTTCTTTTTTTTAAAATGCTTATAAAATTTATAAAACTTTAAAAACTTTGAAAGCATTTGTTCGATTTCCTTGAGAAATAAGTGCTGCAGTATTTGAAATGAAAACCTGCGATTTGCCTTGTAAATGAGAACTCTTCTATATTTAACTCTTTGTTTAACTACGTATTTAATTACAAACTGCAATTTAAGAAAAACATTATGATAATCATTTTATATTGTTTGGTTGAATTGTATATTTAGTTGTGTCAGTTGAAAATTTAAAGATACAAGAACAACAAAGAAACTTGTAATGTTTACTACATAAAAAAGAAATGTTATTAACTATTTATGCATAAAAAATATTACAAGTTTCAAGTTCAATGAAAAAAAAAAATAACTATAGAAATTAGCTTCTTTTTTTTATCTATCAACTAATTCTTTATTTTTCTTATTGATAACAAGAAATATTTTTCTTACACATTTTTTTTTTCCAATTTGAGAAAAAAATAAAAATTTGCCAAGGATATAAATAATTTTGTTGTACCTGATTTAAGAAAATTTAAATGCACTCATTATTTTTTTTTTTTAATTTATTTCCTTATATGCTCTAACTGGTAAGAGGACAATATTCTTAATATTTAAAATGGAAATAATTTTAACTTTTTTAAAATTTTATGAGTTCTAACTAATTTAAAACCCGTTTACATAAACATCACAGGTATTTTTATGTACTAAGCATTAAAAAAAAAAAATCAAAGATAAGTGAGGATAATGTGGAATTGAATCAAATTAAATAATGTTAATTTTAATAATAATAGTTTATATTTTTTTTTAGTCCAAATTTATGTATTGTGACCGATTTGATATAATTTGTATTATAATGATATATCACTAGATACATAGTTAAATATTATTAATATTGATTTGTTGTAACATGTTTATTTTTTAAAATTTTATTATCCTATTTCATGGGCATAAAAAAATATTAATCATAAAAACAATAAAAGATATTGACGGTACCTGACTAGGGACGGAACGATACTACATGGACGGTGCCTGAGAATGAACTGTCAACAGGTGGCTATGCGTTACAGTTACCTCATCCCCACCATTCCTTTATAGTCCTCAGGGAAAAAATACCGTGCCGACAATAAGCATTTTAAGAGTTAGAGTGCGAGCTTCTGGATGAGATTACACTATATCAGGGTATGGATCGATTCTCTCAGAAATAAAAAAGAAAAAAGTAGGAGCCAGAAGAGAAAACAAGTTCGATAAATATAAGATAGGGATAAGGTAATCTAGTATCTTAATCCAAAATATAACTGATAAAAATTGCTTTACAATATTAAGTTTTAGAAATTAATCTATCAGAGAAAAAAAAAAAAACTTACTTCATGTACTTCTTTTAAGAAGATTTAATTCTTTACTATTTCAAAGAATGTCTCTCATAGATCCTAATAACAATAACATCTTTACATACATCCTTCCAATGATGCCCTTCCAAACCCAGTTCTACTAAATCAGTTTTAACGCAATCCTCCCATCTACGCTTCGGTGGACCCTTCGGTCGAACCCGTTGGTTCAGTGTTGATTGACATTTTAGGGATCCGCTCCTTACCAAGCCGTACAACTTTACACCATCTTGTATGCCGCAAAGCTATAATTTACCGAGTGTAGGTTCCTTAATTCAACGTTGTAGTCTTCTAAATTCTCCTGTTAATTCTTCTTTTTTCGGTCCGTATATTTTACGAAATACTTAATTTTCGCAAAACTTAAAGCGCTGTTCATCCCTTACTGTAAGAGGCCACGTCTCGCATCCATAAATAACAGTGGGAAGGATAATAGTTTTGTAAATTCTAATGTTTAAGTTTTTGGATAGAAGGCGCGAGCTCCTTTAGCTGTTCTCTTGGTTATAACAGTTATTAAAGATCAGATAACACGTGCAAAAGCCTTTTAATCGAAAAAAAATATTATTATACATGATTATGTTAAATGTAAGTTTATGATGTTCCACAGGGAGGAGAGAGGATGGTAATAAAATTAAAATGCAGTAGAGATTCAGTACTCGATATAATCCGTTTCAGCCAACTTTACAGGTCTTCTTATAACAAATAACATACGAAGCGTGAGAAACCGCTATGCAAATGTGAAGAGAAAACAATGAAATCAATAAAATACAATGAGTACTAACAAAATAATAAAGGCATAGCCAAACCTAAGGTTCGATGTCGATACGACTAGTCGTTCTCTATATGCATTTGACACAGAACTACCCTCCAAACCCAAATCAGTGCTAACGCAATCCTCCCATCTACGTTTCGATTATCCCTCGGACGTTTACCCGTCGGTTCAGTGTTTATTAACATTTTAGGGATCCGTTCGTTACTACGGCCCATCTTATTCGCCGCAATGCTATAAACTGAATTATATATACCGGGTGCAGTTCCCTAAATTCAGCATAGTTTAGCCAACATACATCTACATTCTCCAGTTAACTCATCCTTTTCGGAATATTTTTTGTAATAATTTATTTTCAAAAATGAAATAAAAATAAAATTAAAACCGTTCTTAATATACAGTTACAATGAGTATATACAATAATATACAGTCTAATGAGACATATGCAGTTGAGTATGCTGTATATGTCTAAAGTGTATTTTATTTTTACACTTTTTTTTTTACCCTTCCCAAAGACCATCGCCTCCTGTACTGTAACTACAACCATTGTCAACAGTTGCAAAGGTTTTTTTTTTTTTTAATATTGTAAAAAAACATATTCTTTCAATGATTCTAACGTTTCGTCCCACTTTGTAGGGCTTCACCAGGGCTTAAAAAATACAAAAGCAACTAAAAAAATTTTCATAATAAGATACAAAAAGGTAAATTAAGTTCGGGTTAATTAATTATGATAATAATAAATGAGTAAATAACAACCGTTAATGGCCACCTCCCCTCCACTGCTGCACACTTATGATTCACTCATTTATTATTATCATTATTAACTTTATTTTTATTTATTCTTTCACGACCTTTATTTAATCTTAATTTATTTTCCGTCTTTTAGCATGTTAAATTTTGTTTTACCATATCTACTTTTTTGTCTTTGCGTTTTATTGCGTATCCTGTACTTTTTTAACTTTATAGTTTACGTATTTTTTTTATTCTTATCATTGTTTATTTTATATTAATGCTATTTTATTTATTCCTTCTTTTTTATCTGTATGTAATTTTCTTTTCACTTATTTTTGCATATTAACCCTATCTTAATTTACCTTTTTGTATCTTATTATCTATCTTTCAAAATATTCGTTTTTGTATCTTTTTAGCCCTGATGAAGCCCTACAAACGTCGGATAATAAATAGCTGTCAACTGTTTCTGCTCTTTTTGACCGCAACCCTGACCATCTTCATATTTGAAATTATACGGTCAATTATCTATGTATATAAAGTAACCTTTCATTTATTCAAGCCACCTAAATGAAGCGCATGGAAATAGGTATTTCCTAACATAAGTGGTAACATTAGTGGTTATTAATGCAAGGATAAAATTGTATAGAAAAAAAAAAAATAAAATGGAATCATTAACAGTGAGAAGCCTGAAACCCAAAAGGGTACTTGTGCTGTTTGGAACATCTGACGTTTTGAAGTATCCTCTTACAGAAACACAGTATTATCTCAGCTGTGTAGTGACGTTAATGTTGAACGAGTGTGTTGGTAGTGTCTGCAAGGGAAAAACCCACCCCTGTTAAGATTGACTTCAAGGAATAATTTATTTCAAAGTTTATTTAATTTAATATTTGACGAATTTATTATAAAGAAAAGTAGGTTAAGACAAAGAAAATACACCCTCACATCAATATATGTGTAGTAATGAATTTTCTTTCTCACTACAAAAGGTAGGGAAAATTTCTATCTATGCGTCGATAAAAAAAAAATTACATTCTAACAAAGAAAATTTTCACTTGCATTATACGTTTTAGACATCAAAGAAAAAATTTGGTTCCATGTTTTTCTGTAATCAAATTTGTGTTCGAGCATATTCGAATGAGCCGTTAATCCGATTTGATGGATTTTTCAGGGGTAATACGGTTTGATGTAATTGGTTCGATATAGATTTCATAAGATTCCGTCAGCAAGTTTCGCCTACGCATAGGTGAGCTTATTTTTCTCGGCGCACCTTTATTTCGAAAACGGCTAGCCTGATCTGGGCCAAATTTACAGAAAGGTTGGAGATTAGTGAATGTCTAGTGTATTGATTTAATCAGATTCTATTAACTATTTTCTGGATACAACTATATTTTATCAACGGCACGTTCCGTAAATTTTATTCTCAAACGACAAATCATTAATCTTGAAATTTAGATAATAACCTATCCAGAAAAAGGATAATTTCCCAAAACAAGAAACTTTTTTTAAAAAAAAGGTATAAATATTTTTAAAATAAGTTATTCTGTCAACTAACATATTTTCAGGATACAGCTAAATTTTATCAACGGCTTGTTCCATAAATTTTATTCTTAAACGACAAACCATTAATCTTGACACGTAGATAATAACCTATGTAATATAAATAAACAGAAAAAAGATAATTTTCCAAAGAAGAAACTTAAAAAAAAATCATCCTGCCTATTTTCTGGATACAACTATATTTTATCAACGGGACGTTACGTAAATTTTATTCTCAAACGACAAATCATTAATCTTGAAATTTAGAAAATAGCCTATGCAATATAAATATGCCGAAAAAGGATAATTTCCCAAAAAAGAAACTGTTTTAAAAAAAGTATAAATATTTTAAAAAATAAATTATTCCGTCAACTAACATAGTTACTGGATACAGCTAAATTTTATCAACGGTTCGTTCCATAAATTTTATTCTTAAACGACAAACCATTAATCTTGAAATGAAGATAATAACGTATGCAGTACAAATATAACAAAAAAGAAGAGAATTCTCTAAAAAAAAAACTTGAAAAAAAGTTATAAATAATTTAAAAAATAAGTTATTCTATTACTATTCTACTATTCTCTGGATACGGCTATATTTTATCAACGGCTTATTCCGTAAATTTCATTCTCAAACGGCAAACCATTAACCTTGAAATGAAGATAATAACGTATTCAGTACAAATATAATAAAAAAGAAGAGAATCCTCTAAAAAAGAAACTTGAAAAAAAGTTATAAATAATTTTAAAAATAAGTTATTCTATTACTATTCAACTATTTTTTGGATACGGCTATATTTTATCAACGGCTTATTCCGTAAATTTTATTCTCAATCATTAATCTTTAAATGAAGATATTAATGTCCGCAATAGAAATTGCAGATAAAGGATAATTTCCTAAATAATAAACTTTCAAAACGCAGAAATTATAGATAGTGAGGAAGCTATACTGACGGCATACTAATATTAATAGAAAGTGAAAAATGGCTTATAAAAACAAAATAATTCCTTTTTTACGTTCAATTTGTGAGTTCGATGGCAAGAATTTAATGGCTAAACCGCAAAGTCCATTGACTTTGAAGGATGTTTTCCTGAACGTTAAAATTAATGTTCATAAAATAAGAAAAGAAAATATCAATACAATATTACAGTATTATTTTTATTTACACCTGTATAACATAAATATACAAGAAGTAAATGTGATGTTAGTTATGTTACAATGGGAAGATAAAGTCTTATGGAGAAACTAACCATTGGTAGAGCTCCAATCACATTTATACAGCAGGTTTCGAGGCCATCTTCTTTTCAGACGCCTATGAGGATTAACATTGATTGAAGAGGAAGGAAGGCCAGAATCAAGTGGGTTTGGGTGGTTATCATTGAAGGATTGTTATCTGGTTCTGGTCTTGAGGAACTTTGAGATGGACGATTTTATTTGTGACAAAATAAGGAGCATTATGGATTGTAAGGATTAGATACGAGAGGAATTGTATGGTTTAGTGGGGCCTGAAAGCTTAAATTCTTAAGTCTTAATATTATAAGTTGAAAGAAAAATTCATTAAATCATGTATGCAGAAAAAAAAACCTACAAAGATATTTACTAAGCATATTATTGTTAAAATTTGTATTATAAGAATAATATTCCAAAAATTGAATATAATTACACTAATTAGAGAATTTTTTGGAAGTCAGTGTTTATGACTAAAACTTCCTTTTTTTCATTAATTGTAAATATAGCACTAATTACTGTCATCCCAATTAACCAGGATTTGAAAAATACTGTGGACTTTTATTTCGTATAAGTTCTTGTTTTAACATTATCATTTTTGTATAAGTTTATTTATATCGGAGCAAGACGAAACTGAGAAACAAATGTGTACTCGGAATTGAGGTGTACCTGTTGGTTGTTTAGGGAACATCTTAGATAGTGAAATTTGTTAAGTTTTTCTGGCTCTAGAAATGCTATTAGATGTAAACTGCGTAAGAGCTGTTATTCTTATCGACTTGCAAGCTGCTATAGTCAGCCTATACAAAAAACGGAACGAAAATTCTCTGAAGTTTTAGAGGAAAGAATACCTTTGTAGGGTTCACATCTAAGAAGCAACCATGGCGTTACATAGGATCCCTCGTATGTAGGAATAACGTAAACGAACAGACTGACGTCCTAGCCAAAGACGGATGCCAGATGCCATGTCTTGCGTGCATGAAATGATACGTTCTTGAAAGGAAGAAATGGGTTGCTCTCATCAATCCTAGTGATAATGTACAACCTGATCTTCTCCACCACGTGTCGGTCGCTGCGTTTAGGTTATCATCAGCCACGATTACTTAGGTGCTAAGCCATTCGTATAACTTTCCTCACTTAGAGAACATTAGACAAAATTTCAAAGAAGGCGAGACGAAATGATCGAAGTTTGGAACACTATACTGGGCAGTCAGGAGTCTAATAACCGAAGGAAACAACCTAAATTTCCTTCCTTTATTAGACTTCTAACTACACAATATAGTGATAGATACTCAATATAGCATAGATACTCAAGTGTGCCCAATACATTAGATCTACCCCACGAAAATTCAGTGCGTCCCATCATACTGCTACATAATCTGCTTAAAATGTAGCTATTCCTACAGTGCAAGGAGCTATATCGGAAGGTTGTACATTTATATGTATGTGTTCTTGTTTCTCTTGTTTTGTTTCAGATTAAGGGGTTGTGAAAATAAAATAAAAAATAATGGAAGAGCTGACCCTAACCATGGGTTGTAGAGAAACAAATTTTTTTTTTGGCATAGAATTTTAGTTTGTAAAAAAAAAAACCTACATTTTACTGTAGTGGATATATTAGGTTATGATAGATTTTTTTTTTTCGTACCATTCATTAAAATAGAATTAGTACTTCATACATATATAATACATGAAATGTATTATATATACTTTACTGAGTCTTCTTAATATTATATATAATACAGAAGACTCAGTATATCAGTAATATAGGTTATGATAGTTGGGCCGCCCATAGCTCAGTGGTAAAGACTCAGTTTTACCAATTTGATGTCTATTGGCGGTGCCGGTTCGAATCCGGCCCTGGGGCGTTGACTTTTTCCATTGAGTGGCGGTCCCACAAAATGAAGAACTTTGACCCCCAACCATGGTTAGGCAGTATAGGACTCCAATGGGAGTCTTGGCAAAAAAAAAAAGAAAAAAAAGGTTATGGTAGAAAATTTCTCAAATGTAGACAAAGAAACTAGATAAAATAGTTTTGACGAGATGAGATATAACCTTGAAATTCATTCATCAACCACTAATTTAAGCTATTTAAAGTTATGGTGGGAAAAAAAATTAATTGAACCTTTTAGATGTAGAGTATTTGAAACAAATATATATCGAGAATTTGAAATGTCCATTGAAGCGTATCCTATGATCACGGTGCCTTGCATCACCGGCTTCCATCAAGTTCTTTACCCTTGGATGCACAAGATTATTCTCCACCGCTAAACTACTAGAAAAAAAATAGTTGTGTATTTTACACGTGCCGGTTCGTCAACATTCGAATGACACCGAGTTATCGCTTGACTGAATTCCGACAGACCTGTATTCGAGGAATATCCGAGACGTCGAACTTATTCGATGAACTGGAAACAGGAGAAGGAAAAATAAACTTCTTCTTTTTTAAAAATAGTTTGTGTTGCATACTTTGGCACTTAATAGAAGCGTTAGACTTTACTTTGAATTACATAGTTATAGAATTTTTTTTTATTTCAATATTTTTTTTGTTATTATAAATTGTAAAAACAAGGTAATAAATCGAAAAGATTCATGTAGCTTGCCGAATATATTTCGACAAAACAATGTTATCAACTAAACGATGATTATAAAAACAAGTCAGTTTTCTCATTTGTAAAGTAAATTCAATTAAAAATGTATGTATATATACACACATCTATACATATATGTATTGTTTTTGAGATCAGGATATGACAAGAAGTTATTTATTTCACACCAACGGAAAAACGTGGTCAAGCTCTCTCTCTTAACCGCCCGGATTTTGATTCGACATCTAGATATTGATAATCAATAGATAATTATTAATAACAATAATGAAGGCCTAACGAATCCGAAGGTTCGATGCCGATACCACCAATCGCTCTCTACACACATCCTTCCAAACCCAATTCTACTAAATCAGTTTTAACGAAATCCACCCATCTACGCTTCGGTCTACCCCTCGGACGTTTACCCATCGGTTCAGAGTTTATTAACATTTTAGAGATCCGCTCGTTACTAAGCCCTACAACCTTACACGCCCTAAATTCTCCCGTTAATTCATCCTTTTTCATTCCGAATATTTTATGTAATACCTTATTTTCGAAAACCTTAAGGCGCTGTTCATCCCTTAGTGTAAGAGGCTACGTCTCGCATCCATAAAGAGGTAAGAAGAATAATAGTTTTGTAAATTATAATTTTTAAGTTTTTGGAAAGAAGGCGCGAGCTAAGCTGTAATCAATAGATAATTAAAAGATTAAAAATAATCCGATGTGTAGACCAAATTGTAGAAGGGATGATAAAGCTAGATGTATTTGGTGTGAGTTTTAAAGGAAAAAGTTACGAGTAATAAATGCTCAATTATTTATATATTAAACTCTCGTTAGTATTTGCTATACGTTATTCAAGTTATATATTTATTTTCTATTCCTAAAAGTGTTTTTAAACTAGGAAATAAAAGATGGTCTGTCTTTTATTAGCTAAAATTATGCAAAATTATGTTATTATGCACCAAGATTCTCTCCACTTTGGAGGACATGTCTGGACTAAAAACAAAATACAAAAACTTAATGCATTGTAAACAGGGTAGAAGCATAGAATGACGTGAAATATTACGTAAACTAAAATAATATGCACTAATAATATAATTTAAATAAAAATAATATAATGTAAACCTAAATAATAATATAATGTGAACCAAAATGATAATAATATAATGTGAACCAAAATGATAATAATATAATGTAAAATAAAAATAAATATAATTGTGTGAAGTGCGATACAATTAAAATTAAACAATCTGAGGTCATTATAGGTTCCTTTGATAAACAATCAGTCTGCATTTATATGCTGTTTTTTTTTAAAACGTTATTTGCATTGTAAATTTCGACACAAATACAGCAAATAGTATGAGCTTAAATGCTTTTAACCATCCATGTTCTTCATATTCGTGATCAACTTCATAGCCCAAAAATGCTGTTGCATTGAATTAATTTATTTTTAAATTTAAAGTTTAAATGGCGAGGCTTATTTATATCATGTTTACCAATAAATTGATTATTTAAGTAACACCGCTCATGAAGAACAGTAACCATATTCCCATGCCCCGCAAATGAGAGCGCAACATAACGGATCTAGTTTGCTTGATTAACACTTGGCTTGTTACTGTAGTAACTGCCCTTCATTACTTAAGGATTCCGAAGAACTTCCTCATTAAGTACTGAAAATACTTACAGGGGAGTGACCTTAGTAATTGGAAACTGAAATATATAAAGGTGAAAAAATATAATTAATTTTAATGAGTTCACTTATGCCAAGCGGGAATGCCTTCTATATTAGAAACTGTGACTGAAATACAGGAAATCTTGGTATGCATTTTATAGTGCAACCTCGGTATAACGGGTCTCAAGTGGTTTTCAAAAAATTCGATATATTGAGATCATCGCAATATTTTTATGTTTGTTGTGTCAA
>NW_027115055.1:1198272-1205397 GCF_000696795.3 Halyomorpha halys
TAAATCAATTATTTCTTTTCTTTTTGTTTTATTATTCTTAAAATACATATCAAAGGTAGTAACTATTTGTTGCCATTATCTGATGATAAATTTCAGGAATAATGCCTTACATCAAGAAATGGTTCATGAAGTTCCATTCCCATTTACCTACACTAAAAGGAGCCAACCTTGGGGAAACCCAACCTCAACCCGAAGACGAAAGCGTAGGCAGCTGGAGGACATTCTGTTATTAATTCCATATTTATGAATTCTATTATTTACATTACTTTAGTTTATTTATTTTTTCGATTTTTTTTTTATTTAACTCTTTTTTAACTTAATTTAATTCTTTTCATAAACGCTAACAATAAGGATTGTATGAATGCACTAATTTTGGCAGACAAATATGTTGGCGCTAATAGGATTTTTACTAAATCATTACTCTCATTCAATTCACTCAGTTTTGAAACGGCAAGCAAATAAAAACTGAATGCTGAGATAAAATACTTACATTTATTGGATGAACGCCTAAACGTTTTCTTCTCTACCAGCCTCTGGTTCTACTCGTTACACAGAGGTATATTTAATATTGAATTGAGGCTCTATTCCATGAAAAAACTCATGAAAATTTGAATTAATTCTCGATTTTTTTTTTTTTTTTTAGGCGTCTACTAGCACCTTTGAATTATAAAAGGTAAAATAGATTTACAATTTTGAATCAAATTCAATGAAATTGGAAAAAAAAATTTGAAATCGAAAAAAAAACTGTTTTTTTTATTCTTATAATTACCGTCTATAAAATTAGGTACGATCCTTCGTAAGACAGAGTTTTAATTAGCTCATAGAAAAAATGAAAATTATTATAAAAATAAGAAACCAAACGAAAAAACAATTTCGATTAAGATATGACAAAACATTAAACATAAAGGAATTCAATGCTATCAATTTTGCTTCAATTGCAAGGAATTTAATAAAGGTGATTATTTCATAATTAGCAGAGCAAGAATAATTAATATATCTAAAATAAAACTATAAAACTAACGTTTATCTTCATTCACCTGTCAAACTGCAGATAAGAGTCTATGTTTATTACTTTTATTTTTTTTTAAATTAGATCTTATTATCATTAAAATCGCTTTGCCCCGTTGGTTAGATTCGTAGTGATTATTTGACTCGAAGTATGTCTTGGTTTTAAGTTATGGTCCGAATTCCGTCCTTGGACACACACAAAGCCATTAGTGATGTTAAACTGCAGGTTTGAAGACTTCAATCAAAGGGATAACTGCAGGTTTGAAGATTTCAATCGAAGGGATACCTGCGGGTTTGAAGAAGAATTCAATCTAAGGGATATCTGCAGGTTTGAATAAGACTTCAATCGAAGGGATATCTGCAGGTTTGAATAAGACTTCAATTCGAAGGGATACCTGCAGGTTTGAAGAAGAATTCAATCTAAGGGATATCTGCAGGTTTGAAGAAGATTGCAATCGAAGAGATACCTGCAGGTTTGAAGACTTCAACGGAAGGGATAACTACAGGTTTGAAAAATACTTTTTTATAAAAATATATATTTTTTTATTATTCAGGTAACCTGTAGTTCTATAAAATATATTATGTTGATGTGTGAATACTGTGAACGATAGTATTTTTTCCGAAAAGAATATAACTAATGAAATTGAATGAAACTTAACTTTTTAAAACTTTGAAAAACAATGTTATATATTAAATGTGTTGCTAAGCATTTACCCTAAAAATTTGTTTCTTGGCCACTCATCAAAAAGATACTTACTCATAGGTATCTTTTTGATGAGTTTGACCAATCCCTAGTATAGTTAAAACGATTACTTTATTTTTTTATATGAATTTATCTGACACTTGATTATTTACTATAAGGCCTCATTATTGTAATTAATGTTATACATATTACATTGATGTAATATACATCAGTCAATGACACGAATCTTATAAAAATTGTAATAAACGACAACTTCGAGTGGGAAATAATATCACATTAGGTCATTAAAGGTTTGTGAGATACGTGATTTAATACATTGCATTTTGAGAGTACAGCCGAAAAATTGAGCTACAGTTATCTACTGTCTTACACAAAATTTGTTAAATAGTTTAATCGCTATTATGTATTGCAAATAGAAAATCTCCTTAAACTTAGGAATCTTAAAAAGAACGAAATTAGAACGGATGAATAGGAAGTCATTACTAAGGTGTTATTTATTTATTATTTAGTTATTACGAAGTTACTAATGTCTTAGTCCGAAGTACCGGTGGAGAGAACCTATTAATAACTTAAGTTACCAGTAACCTTGTTAACCTACCAGTAAACTAGTTGAGTTCAAAAGTAAGGTACATTAATTAATAAATATACAATAATTAAATTTACTACATGACTGATAATATATATTTCTAATTCACATAGTTTCTGAGATCATTGAATAAAACAAAACTAAAAATTTATACACATGATTGTTTTTCAATTATTTTCGATAGCGAGAATCTGATTCTGAACCAACTAAAGGGGATTTTATCATTTTTTTTTTTAACTAGAAAACAACTTAAAAAAAAGATAGACCAAACAAAGCATAATTGGTAAAGAAAACACAGCGGGTAAATTTTTTTTTAATCCTATAAAGTGTGGGCGTAAATAAACAAAAAACAAGCCCGCGGTTCTTTTATTTTTTGCTGCTGTGTAGGCATGAGCTTAGCGTTGCTACTGTATCTCCTCAACATTAGCATACAGTTTGCACCGTGTTCCTTCCTTTTATGTCTCTCTCTCGTCCTATTTACTTGTTTCTATTAATTCAAATTATCAAAAATGAAAAAAAAAGAAATTGCCATACGTAAGCTCAGAGATTAACATTATTACATAACACACATTAGGATCATGATACACATTTAGCAAGTTACATACATCACTAACATTATTAGGATATATTATCGTATAAATCTAACAGGCTTTCGACAGAATGAAACATGAAAAAATAAGCAACTGTCTGAGAGAGATATATACAGGAAGGACAACTATAGCCTAATGACTCTCTATGACAAGACCAGGAATGTGATTAGGACCAGGAAACGCACATCACAAGAATTTGAGGAATTAGGTGTTCGACATGGTTGTAGTTTATGTCCGCTGCTCTTCATAGTAGTCTTAAACCTAACACTGTGAAATATTTAAACACGAATGAGGCAGTTCCAGTCAGGACACAAGAGACCTACAACCCATAAGATTGTTGTTTGCTGCACATGAGACCTCCAAGAAGAAATGAAATAAGAGAGACTAATGTGGGAGGATAATTTCAACTATTATCCAATTAATAGAAAAAACAAAAACAAAAATGGCCGTTCAAATCGCCTTCTGCCTGTTCTCTTGAACTATATTGAATTGTGGTCCCTTACCTCGGAATATCAGAGCCGAATTCAATGCATGGAGATAAAGTGTAAGGAAATATTGGAGGTAAATTGGCAATAACCATCCAAGAGGAGCACATTCTAAGGTGGTGGATAAAGAAAGAATCCCCTAGTAAAGGGAAGGAGACCAAGAGGAAGATCACGCATCTCCTGAAACAATTTCTGATAGGAGGAGTCCGGGAAGCAACACATAAACTGAAGAACAGAGTTGGCCCAAGAACAATAAATGTGGCCCGGGCTCAACTAGAGGTAACCTCACACTTCATTGCGGTATTTGAGAAATAAAGACAATGTTTATTGTAATAATGTAAAAAGTAATATTACGTATTTGGACCATTAAAAATTAAACTAAACCACAAGATTTTGAGTACGATCTGGAGTCTAAAATTATTGAAAAAGACATCAATAAACTGGCCGTACCTAATTTTTGTTACAATTAGGACATATTTCTATCTGAATACCTAATTAGTTTAGGAATAGACTTTAATTATTTAATATTTACCTACACATAAACTGAAATAAGGCTACGTAATATGCAATACGCAATTCAGCAAATCGTACATTCATGGAACGTTTTTATATTTATAGATGACTATTCCGAATGAGGACTAGCAACGAATTTTATTTTCTCAAAAAATTCCTTTGACTAGATACGAGACAGGTCCTAGACAATTAAAGACCCGCCTTGGGTATTAAGAATCATGGTCTATAACAAACTTCAGCGAAGCATGAAAATATTGATGAAGCGGGAATAGGAACTAGAGTAGAAATAACGTGTATGTTATAAGGTCTTCGAAAGTGCAGAGCAGACTATCTATATACCTAAGGGAGTTCGTCGGCGGATAAACTCTCGCTTGGGTTGACAGCTTAAATAAAACAGATTCTCGCTCTAGCAGGCAATGTTTGGGCATCGGTCGAACGCCCCTCAGAGAAGAAATACCCAAGGATATCTCTTATGGAACCCCCTCCTCATAATTAACAACCTTCTGACATAAGAGGCATATTATTGGAACTGACTAATCAATTACCCGAAAGTGTACCACAGAGAAGGTGATTTTACATAACCACTCTACAAAAGATAAATTTCTATTAAATTAAATCAAAAGTATCCAAATCAAATTCTCAAAACATTCTCTATTTCCTTAAAAGTCCAACGTTTCCTCGTTAAAGACAATATATCACAAAACAGCTTTTATTAAACATTGATTTTTAACAATTTTAGCATCTTATCATTTTATCTTAGAATTTTAATCCATTTTAAATCATCAGATAATCATATTAATTTATTAATAAGCTATCTTACGTATAATTACTTTTTGTCACTCTTTTAACACTACTACACCGTGCTATCATAATAATATTTGTAACCTTCCTTACACTCAGGTCAAGCATAACATTTATTTATTTCAGCTTTATTTTAGTTAAAATTCGTATCAAAGTTATTATGAATATTAACATAAATTTGTACCCATTTTTTTAGACATTAATATTGCTAAAAATCTCGGCATAGTATTGATTTAGACTTCTAGTGTCTGTTTTAAAATTCACTCTAATTAATGTTTTCCGATATATAAATACACTGAAATATTTTTCTTTTGAATGTATTATTTTCTTTATATAAAATTATCGTATTGTGAAAATCATATATGTGCTGATTTCTGGCTGCATGTTGCAATTTTTTGTTTTAGGGGGGGGGATTTTTATCATTGTTTTTTATATTATTACTGTTCTGATAAATTTTATCACCCAAAAATTGTTTCGTTTCACTAATACATTTGAGGAAATAAAGAATGTTTTGAGACATTAATTTGGATACCTTTGATTTTATTTAAACAATAATATCCGGTCTCAAGAAAGTGAAAAGATAAATTTGTAGTTCAATGAAAAGTGTTAAAAAATAAATTTGCACTATATATCTTTTTAGTAAATCATTTATTTACTAACGACTTTACCCTAATATTTACTCTCATTTGAACCGTTTATTGTTCCCAAAGCTGTACAAATACAATATATCGAAAACATAAAACCACAAAGCATATTAAAATTCAGCAAATACAAACAAGTTCTTCATTATTAAGAATTTAGTAGTATAAAAGTAACGGCATAATATGAATGAGTTAAAACAAGTAATTTTTTTATAATGAAGAACTCGTTCGTAGAAGATAAAATTTTTGAAGTTAACAAATAACCTTCATTTGTGTTAGTTAGGAATTTAAATTCTATAGATTTTATTTCATAATTTTTTTTTGTCATTATTCATAATTTCATCATAAATGATAATTTTCCTGTCAAATTTAATATATGTACTTCTCAAAATTGAAGGTTTTTTCTAGAAAATTATCAATCAACAAACCAAACTTATTCAGTTTATCTAGAAATTTAAATTTTCATCTATCAAACAGGGGTTACTTTTAACATTTTGAATAAAAATTTAACTTTTGTAACAGATAATATTTTTTATAAATTTATACATCGATTTTCGATAGAAACTTCCACATATTTGTTTTTTGTATATACGATGTTTTGTATCTTTTAGAATGGATTAATTAATTAATGACTTTCTTCATTCCACGCTATGGGTGAACTGAAAATAAATCCGGGAAGTCGAAGCAGATTTTTCTAAAAGATGCATGACGAGTCTAAGTCAAGTGTAATATAAATGATAAAAATAATAGAGGAACAAAAATAGAGCTATAAAATTAGATACATATAAATTAAACTTATTTGCAAAATATAAATTCTGCTGTGATATTTATTGTTAAAATGACCTTGACGAATAAGAAATAAATTAATAAGGAAAATCATTTAAAAATTTCTTTACGGTAGCAAATTTAAATATTTGAGTTGAAAAATGTTAAATGTTTGCAATTTATAATTAAGGTATATTACAAGTATGCAGTTCGTTAATTATTAAATGAATAATAGGATTTTGTCCATGACTTGGATATTTTATGTGTTGTAAAAATATTTACTGATTTTGACCAGCCTGATTTTTTTAAACAGTTTGACGCCTCAATAAATTACATCAACTTTTCGAAACTGTATATCAGTGGTCAGTTTAAGATTGTATTCCTGTTCCAATAATGAGTGGAGTGGTAGAAGGATTTAGTAATAGTGATACGAAAATTGGATTCTGTAAGATGTATGCACATCCAAGATAGGGTTTGGGGGCTCTTGACGTAAGGCTGGTCTGAAGGGCTCTTCCATATGCAAGCACTGACGGGGTAAACAATGTGATAACACTCCATCATAGGCCGTTGAAAATGAAGAGGAAGAAAATTACTTCAAAAATCTATTGGAATCCAAGGAACAAACTGTTGCAGGAGGACGAGATCTTCGTACCTCCTCCAGAGCATCCAATAAGGAAGCCTGGGTCGTCCAAAGAGCTTAAGAAAAAATAAGCATAAAAAAGACAACTTAAAGAAAGAGCAATTTAGCCTATAATTACTCAAAATAATATGTTGGTTTATTTATATAATATGATTTACTTTAACTAATAATGATTGGTCAATGATCAACAAAATTAATAAAAAATTTTAAATAAAAAAAAATGTTAGAGAGTTTAATTTGGCGACCAGTTTCGTAGCAACATTTTATCAGGCAAGTATCATTTCTATTATTAATTGTTTTATAAATTTAAATCAACTAACTTTTTAATTACACTCATGTGTTTAATTATTCAATTTCGTGATTCTGTAAACGTTTTCTCCTAATTCTTCACAT
>NW_027115055.1:1205677-1207255 GCF_000696795.3 Halyomorpha halys
TATATATAAAGGAAGATGGACAGCGTGCGGTCAAAAGAAAAAAACTTAAATAGTAATTAAACTATTTATTGGATATATAATTAATTCATTGGATTTATAATTAAACTGTTCTTTTTTTTTCTTGATTTTATTCTTATCCCTTTTCATCTCTTAATTTATACTTTCTTTAATATTTCTTCTTTTTATCTATTACTATTTCCGTTTTCATTTATTGTTTGTAACCTTTACTTTTTCTTGTTTAATTTTTACGTTTCATTGTATACCCTTATAATTTTCCATTTACTTTTTTTACTTATGTTAAGTATTTGTACCTTTTTTAGCCCTGATGTTGGCTGTGATAAACATAGTACATATTTTTTTTTTTTTATAATTTATTTATTGTTATTTACAACTGTATACACATATATACAACAAGTAAATTTGCTGTAGGTGACATAGTGACATGATACAAATATGTGGAGAATCTACCCATTGATAGAATAGTGGTATGACCTGGACCATATTTCATTTATTATTATAAACTATTTATTCTGAGCAAACATTTCGCCCCAGTTTGCTCAGGGCTTCGTTAGGACTAAAAGAGATAAGAACAACTAAAATAATGTAACATTATTCATAATATCTGAAAACTATATAAAAATGTACAAAATAAATAAAATAAAATAAAAATAAGATCCACAGTGATGAGTATAAATAAACAAGAATTACAAAAGGTATTATAAAATTAATGAAAAGGGAATTTGTTAATAATAACAAATAAAAAATAAGAAAAAAGAGAAATATTAAAATACAGTAAACACTAAAATACGGAAAATAAGAACAAGTCTTAGCGAGTATTGTATTTTGATATTCCTCCTTTATTTTCTTTTTATTAGTTATTATTTTTCTTTTCAAATATTCTCTATTAACTTTTGTAATTCTTGTTTATTTATACTTTTCACTGTACATCTTATTTTTATTTCCTTTAATTCACTTTCTTCATTTTTATATAAAATCATTTTAACCATACCTTACCTTATTTACGTTTACTTTTATTTCATATTATCTATCCTCTTACATTTTACATTATTTTAGTTATTTGTATCTTTCTTAGCCGTTTTTAAAATTTTTTTTTTATCCACGTCCGTACCATCTTCGTTTTATATATTTTTAAATCTTTTCTATTTGGACATATGGAATTGAGCTCTGGGGCTCTACCAAATCATCAAATCCCTCCCGCATCCCAAATCCTTGATGCCCCTTATTACGTTACAAATAAACTCATCCACAAAAACCTTAACATCCCATTCGTTGCACATTTGGCCTAAAACAGATATGCGTCTTTACATTCTAAACTCCTCACCCATTCTAACACATTAGTTCTTAATCTCTCATCCTTAAAAATCCTTGATAATCCTCCGAGGCGACTGAAAAGAAGTTGGCCACGGGACTTTCTAATTTAAATTAATGCTTGAAGTACCACCAATGGGTTGTTTCTTCCCATGATTTTCAAGTGTAAATGAGACATTCCACATATTTACTTATTCTATTTACTATTTTGTACAGTTGTAAATTACATTAAATAAATAAATAAAAATT
>NW_027115055.1:1211709-1217652 GCF_000696795.3 Halyomorpha halys
GTGATTCTGTAAACGTTTTCTCCTAATTCTTCACATTTCTGATTGATTATTTGATAATTTCCCAGGATCAGTTACACATCCAATGTTGAAGCATTGTGACTGATAAGTTCTTTCTTGTAACTGATACGGTCTTGTATAGGAGCCAGATACACTAAATCCATCTCATAGAACATACATCTGTAAATAAATTTAATATTGGAGGACCGTTGATTGACGGCAATAAATATTGACAGATAATAATATAATGTATATATTATATTATTATTTGTATTATATATAAAGAAAGATGGACAGTGTGCGGTCAAGAAAAAAAAAACTTAAATACTAATTAAACTATTTATTGGATATATAATTAATTCATTGGATTTATAATTAAACTGTTTATTTTCTTCCTTTTTTTTTCTTGATTTTATTCTTATCCCTTTTCATCTCTTAATTAGTACTTTCTTTAATATTTCTTCTTTTTATCTGTTACTATTTCCGTTTTCATTTATTGTTTGCAACCTTTAATTTTTTTTGTTTAATTTTTACGTTTCATTGTATACCCTTATAATTTTCCACTTATTTTTTTTATTTATGTTAAGTGTTTGTATCTTTTTTTAGCCCTGATGAAGCCCTACAACGTGGGCGAAACGTTGGCTCAAATAAACATAGTTCATAATATTACTATTTGAGTTTAATTTGACCCGGATCATATTTCATTTATTATTATATAACTATTTATTCTGTGCAAACATTTCGCCCCAGTTTGCACAGGGTTTCGTTAGGACTAAAATAGATAACATGAAATAAAAGTAAACTGAGGTATGGCTAGAAATGATTCAAAATATGTGAAAACTATATAAAAATATACAAAATAAATTAAAGAAAATAAAAATAAGATGCACAGTGAAGAGTATAAATATACAAGAATTACAAAAGGTATTATAAAATTAATGAAAAGGGAAATAATAACAAATACAAAATAAGATAAAAGAGAAATATTAAAATACAGTAAACACTAAAATACGGAAAATAAGAACAAGTCTTTTAGCGAGTACTGTATTTTGATATTCCTCCTTTATTTCCTTTTTATTAGTTATTATTTTTCTTTTCAAATATTGTCTATTAACTTTTGTAATTCTTGTTTATTTATACTTTTCACTGTACATCTTATTTTTATTTCCTTTAATTCACTTTCTTCTTTTTTATAAAAAATCATTTTTAGCCATACCTTAGTTTACTTTTATTTCATATTATCTATCCTCTTACACTATACATTTATTTTAGTTATTTGTATCTTTCTTAGCCCTGATGAAACCCTGCAAAGTGGGGCGAAAGGTTGACTCACACTAAATAGTTTTATTACTATTTGAGTTTTTTATTTTTTTATTTATTTTTTTTATCCACGTCCGTACCATCTTACTTTTATATATTTTAAAATGTGTTCTATTTAGACATATGGAATTGAGCTCTGGGGCTCTACCAAATCATCAAATTCCTCCCGCATCCAATCCTTACAATCCAAAATCCTTCGTAAAATCCTTGATGCTCCTTACGTTACAAATAAATTCATCCACAAAAACCTTAACATCCCATTCGTTGCAGATTTGGCCCAAAACAGATATGCGTTTTTACATTCCAAACTCCTTACCCATTCTAACCCATTAGTTCTTAATCCCTTATCCTTAAAAATCCTCGATAATCCTCCGAGGCGCCTGAAAAGAAGTTGGCCACGAGATTTTCTAATTTAAATTAATACTTGAAGTACCACCAATGGGTGGTTTCTTCCCAAGATTTTCAAGTGTAAATGAGACATTCCACATATTTACTTATTCTATTTACTATTTTGTACAGTTGTAAATTACATTAAATAAATAAATAAAAATTTGTTCTAATCACACTTAAAACGGAAACAAATATCTGGCAATTCTAAAACTCTTACTTATTAACTAATTAATCTGAAATTTGAAATTATAGAAAATCTTTTATAAAACAGGAATATGTTTGACAAACATATAATTCTTTAAATTTAAAAATTAAATTCTAAGGGACCTATTTACAATATTGATTTGGTTTTTTTTTCTTTGAGTTGTACAAATTAAGGAATCTAATAAATACATGGAACTTATTTTTCATAACCGCTGTTTGCAGGCGATTATATTCTTAAATTGATGCTGCATATGCGTTTTAATGTCCCATTATAGGAAGATGAAAAGTTACCATAAACTAATCAAGTTGAACAAAGGCTACGTAGGAAGACCACTATTGTATTGTAATGGGTTCCATCGAAGCCTGTTTGGATACAGTCTGCCTCATCTTCCAGACTAGAATTTTAACGCAAATCAAGGCAAAATATGCTCTTTATTCTTTTGAGAAGGAATTCTTTTCATTGATAGTTCAAGAATGGTGCTAATTAAAATTATAAAGTTTTGGCGACTCAGCGGCTATCACAAGTTCGGTAATTCTTAGAACCATCATCTATAACGTTGTTGATGATAACTACAAATATTGTCTAACATACAGATATTAGAAGTAGATAGTTGACTAAATGAAGTAGATTTCAGGATTATAGTCATGGTGGCGATCAATGAAGTTATACAGGTAACAGTAAAAAAATAAATAAATAAAAAAAATTATAAACTTTTTTTAATTTTATATCTTTATTGAAATTGACAACTGTATATTATAATACATTCAGTAAATTTGATATCAGTTGTAATACAGTGATACAGGCGTGTAGAGAAACTACCCATTGGTAGCACGACGTTTATACATTAGCAGGTCTCGGGCCATCTTCTTTTCATGCACTTCGAAGGGTTGTCAGGAGTGGAAGAGGAAGCAAGGTTAAAAACTAGTGGGTTTGGGTGGTTAGGGAGTTTATAATAGAAGGAATAATATCTGGTTCGGGCTAGATCGGTTACATATGGAACATTAAGGTCTTTATGTATGATTCTATTTGAGACAAAGCAAGGAGCATTGAGGATTTTAGGAAGAAATTTGGATTGTAAGGATTGGATATGAGAGGAATTCGAAGGTTTTTTGGAGCCCCAAAGCTCAACTTCGTATGTCCAAATTGGCCTTATTTCAGTCATGTAGATCAGTCTTTTGTAATGAAGTTTAGACCGTTTGTACTGTAAGTGAAGTAATAGTCGAAATCGACGTGCAGATTCGTGTTTTTCAGTATTGTGTGAGGATTCCAGGTTAATTGTTTGTCCAGATGTAGTATAAGGTAGCGGATATGTTTGACAGGGGTAAGAGCTGCATTATTAAAGGAATCTATATGGCAGTCAGTAGGTTTACTACGAAGGGTAAAGCTGATCTGATGGGATTTATTTAAACCTCCAATTACAACATTATTCGAGGGCTGTGATATGGGATTGGAGAGTTTGGGATGCAATTAAAGGATTATTATTAACTGCGAGCACACATGTATCATCGGCATACGTGGGGAGGATAGTGTTAGGATTGGTTGGGATGGCAGCTGTATAGACGATGTAAAGGATGGGACCGAGGATACTACCTTGAGGAACACCAGTGGACTCAGGATAGAGGGATGAATAGGAACCATGTTATAAAATTTAAAAATCTAAAAAAATAAATATTTACAGCCACCATGACTGTCTTCCTTGTAGCTCTTATAATTTATTATTAATACTTTTAATTTGTTAGCTTACAAGTGAAACTTTAAAATAAGTTAAGATTTTCTAGTTTTAAACTATTTGGTTTTTCCAGTATAAAATGTTAAAACGATTAAACTCCAAAGAATTTATTAATATCATAAAAATCTGTTCATAAAAAGTTAAATTACTAATTTCCATAACAATAAAAAAAATTATCAAATACCTCAAAATTTCAATTTTCTTTTTGTATTTCAATTGTAAGCCAACGGATTATTATTTTTCAAACATAAACTCAAAAGAATTGAGATAATTTAACATTATGTTATATTTTATTTAAGGCTATATGCCTACGACACTAATTAGAAAAGTAAATACAGATCTCACACATGATATTTTTCTAAAAGTGATAAGCGAGATCTATGTAATTATATTTGGAAAAAATTTCTTTCACTGTGGTCGAAAGAATCGTTTATATTTAATCTAGGTCGATGTTAAATTCAATTAAATGGAAAGTTCAATATTAAATTTTTTAAAGGTTTAATCAGCTTATTTGTTAAATTGTTTAGATGACTTTTTATTTCAAGTAAAAATACCGTAGTGAGAGAAAAAACACATAAAAAGAGAGAAAAATTTATTTAAATATTATTGACAAATTTCAACACAAAGCATCAAGTAAATAATTAATCAGTCTCGTCAAATAAGTATTTTTAGGTATATCATAAGTTAAGGTCGCCTAAATCCATACCAGTGATAGTTTATCTTACATCAACATTCTAAAATTGAATAACCAAATAGAGATAATATATATGTAAGGGTATATTTAAAATTGAGTGATATACTATGTGATTTTTTTTACTTTGTTAATCTGAGATGTACTATAACTTGGTCCGTATTCAAGTAATCTAATCTTTTTCTGTCCTGAGGGTTCCAGGAGCGAAGAAGCTAGAGGCACTGAGCTGGAATTTTCCAATTATATTTTAAAAGATTACATCTAATGGGAAAATCCTACCGACTCTTATTTATTAAGTATATAATCACGAAATAAACATTTGATAGTATCTTTTATCACAAATCAATTAAATTATATGTTTTTCCCACTTTTAAAATCGGCCTTTGGTGAAGACATTCACAGTCACCTCGACTTATAACCATCTGAGGTCTGGTGTCGAAGGCCTTGTGAATCACCAGAAGAGTGGGCGAAGCCAGGCAACATGACGGCAGTACACAACTCTTCCAAGAGGAGTAGGACGGAAGGAAAAAGTTTTGACACGTTGCGTTAGTTATTTCCTACGCTTTCTGGGTTTATTTACAACGGCGATAATATTTCAAACTCGAGTAAAGAACGTGTTTTTGTATATTTGCGAAATTCTGCGTAAACATCATCATTTATCACAAACGTAAAGGGAGAAAATATGAGGACAACTCTAGATATCGGCCTTTAAAACTAATTGGATCCAGAGCCAAAACAATAGAAAATAAAAAAACAAAATTGCCAATTATTATTTTATAACAATTATCGAAGCCAAGATCATATTATCTTGTAAAATTTCGCTATAAATACAACTGACTTCATCTATTATATGATACACCTTTCCTTTCGAGTTTTCACAATACTATTTATTAAATATAGTGAAATTATTTCAGAAGGCAATATAGTTAACTTAAATTCTGAAATTTTGAGTAAAATTAATATGTAGTAAATTGGGAATTGTCTAAACACATTTTTTTTAAATATCAATAAAATAGTGAACACGATGAATAAAAAAAATAAAAAATGCTACACATGAGATGAGCGTTGGTTCAAATTTTTGAGCATATTAAGCACTGTAATTTGTTGACAACCGAGTCCTAATCTGATGAAGGTAGGTTTGCGTGAATAGAGTAACAGTGTGTATTATGTATAAGAAAATTGTTAATCATTTAATATTGATGCAATAGGAATATAAATTTTTATAAGTAGATAACTATTTTTAGAAAATTATTAAAAGAAATTGTGTGATATTATTTGATAAATATATTTGTTTTAAAAATAATTGACTTTGGAAATTAGACTGCAGTAGGAATTACAAGTTTCTAATAACCTGGACAAATTAATTGTAAGGTGTGTTAGTATAAATATAGTCTAGTATATTAGTAGTATAAATATATATGGTATATATAGTATAGTATATAGTTAGTATAAATTGCAATTAGATAATATAAATATAGGAAAATAAACAAAGTTGAGAGATAAGGATCACAAGAGTTTTGTGTTTTAATCGAAGTAAGCCAATTTTTTAGATGACTTTAAAGGCTTATTCAGTGTACTTCCACAAGAACGTATTCATGGAAGTAATTATAT